>NC_056725.1:487577877-487709412 GCF_019279795.1 Protopterus annectens | reverse complement strand
AAGTAAGAAAAGCAGATATGGTGAGAAGAGAGGAGACTAGTCCAAGTTGGAAAATCAGATGCAATGAGAAGAGTGGAGACTAGTCAAGTGGGAAAAGCACATTCAATGAGAAATGAGGGGACTAGTTCAAGTGGGAAAAGCAGATACAATGAGAAGAGAGGAGACTAGTTCAAGTGGGAAAATCAGATACAATGAGAAGAGAGGAGACTAGTTCAAGTGGAAAAGCAGATAAAATGAGAAGAGAGGAGACTAGTTCAAGTGGAAAAAGCAGATACAATGAGATGAGAGGAGACAAGTTCAAGTGGGAAAAGCAGATTAGATGGGAAGACAGGAGACTAGTTCAAGTGGGAAAAGCAGATATGATGAGAAGAGAGGAGACTAGTTCAAGTGGGAAAAGCAGATATGATGAGAAGAGAGGAGACTAGTTCCAGTAGGAAAAGTAGATACAATGAGAAGAGAGGAGACTAGTTCAAGTGGGAAGAGCAAATAAAATGAGTAGAGAGGAGACTAGTTCACGTGGTAAAAGCAGATATAATGAGAAGAGAGCAGACTAGTTCAAGTGGAAAAGCAGATACGATGAGAAGAGAGGAGACTAGTTCAAGTGGGAAAAGCAGATACAATGAGAAGGCAGCAGACTAGTTCAAGTGGGAAAAGCTGATACAATGAGAAGAGAGGAGACTAGTTCAAGTGGGAAGAGCAGATAAAATGAGAAGAGAGGAGACTAGTTCATGTAGGTATAGCTGATACAATGAGAAGTGAGGAGACTAGTTCAAGTGGGAAAAGCAAATACGATGAGAAAAGAGGAGACTAATTCAAGTTGGAAAAGCAGATACAATGTAGTAACGAAGAAATGCATCTCTGACACCTTCTTCCTGAAATGTTGAAAGCTTAACCACAGGAACAATAAGACTGACATGTCATAACTATGACTTGTTCATCACAGAGACTGACATGTCATAAGCATGACTTGTTCATCACAGAGACTGACATGTCGTAAACATGACTTGTTCATCACAGAGGCTGAAATGTCATAAACATGACTTGTTCATCACAGAGGGAACACAGTGCATGGTATTATTCTCAGTGAGTGCTAGGTGTAGCACAAACAGCCTATGTTTGGGGATTCCTTTTATAGTCAGTCAATTGGTGCCTTTACAAACTGATGTTTTGTGCCTTTATATTTAGCAGTTGTTCCATCTTGCAACTCAGATATATTTTCCATATTCAAAAAATGATAGTTACGTTTGTCATTTAGCCTACTAAATTACATCCTTTAATAAAACCTTGTGGCATGGAGTCCTTTAGTCAATGATTCGATGGACAGTAGGTGTTATCTTACACAGTTACATGTTATTGGTTTCTAATGTTATCTTTTCCACTGCGATGTAATGATTTCTTGTTATTCTTGTCAGGTTTTTAAACTTACAGCATGATCTCTGCACTGTAGTATAGTTTGATATGGTTGCTTCCCTATTATGATTTACCTATGTATGCCAAAATTTTAAACGAGCTATTTCCAGCCAGTTTTAACCTAGGATCAGATCAGACATTTCTATTTGCTTGCTAATGCAGCTTGGTGGATAGCAACTTTTATTAATATCCCATAGAAAATCTGTGTGTTATGCATGCTTTTTTTTTCTAATATGATTTGTTACTTGCTAATAATATTTTGTGGTTATGTCCTGATATCAACTTATATATATATTTTGTTTTGTTTCTATATGTCTCTGCTAGTCTCATTAACCTCTTCATACATCTATAGACAATTGGAACATCGACATGCCATCTTTTCATGTGACTATGGAATGTGGGAGGAAACCATCCTTGTTTAGGCCCATCACTAAATTGCATGCTCCCTTAATTTACTAAGCCCATAAACAAGCTCAAAGATTTTAATGGTTCTTCAGCAAAAAGCTCTCAGGTCTCATTACTCTTAACTAGTCTAATAGATTAAAACTCCTTATCCCTCTATTTAGTGTCATGCAGACTCCTAGGTATGAGCTCTGCTAAACCTTGCAAGTCATGAATGACCCAGCACTCATTGAAATGCTTCACCTCCATAGATCCCGTGGTAAGGCAAATACAATCTAGAGACCTTAACCCATGCTAAATCAACAGTATAACACATGACAGTTACTTGACCCAGCAAATCCTCCATTTCTGGAATAGGTTGCATATACATATCAGCAAGAATATTTGTACAGCAACTTTTAATACCATTCTAAATGACTGGGTGAGTGACTGTACATTTTCACCTGGAAAATGTTGGTTAAATCTACTAAATGTGGCACATTATTAGTCTCCAACCAGCACTGATTGATATGTGGCTGTGCGTCTTGTTGCTATAAGCTTAGAAAGCACCAGTGATCCTATGAACCTATGTGTCTATGTCAGGAAAAAACAAAACAAACACATAGGAGATAAGCAAACTTTATAGAGAAGGCAGAACAGGAATACTGTATGGGAAATGGGGTCACTCTTGCACTCCAAACAAAATGGTTTTCTTGTAACAATTACATAAAGTAAGTTTGAGGCTGTCACTTTGCTTCTTAGTTACTGCACACATCAACATACAAATCTAATATTTTCAAAGAAATCCTTAAATATTTAAAGAGCTTCTACCTTCACAAACTGTTCTTGAGTTTAGAACTAAAATCATGACCTTTAGATGAAGACTTCAGACTTTGAAGGTAAGCAGTCAGTGTATACCAGACTGATGTGAAATGTGTGAGCAGCATACATGCTTTGCAGTAGATTTATAACATCTGTCAGTACGGCAAGTATATGAACTAAAGAGAAAGCTTTTTCTTCCTAGAGTGTCTAATTCAGACATGCATAAATTATATTGCAAAACTGTGGCAGACAAAAAAATACGAAAAAATGATCTGAAAATAGTCTTTTTAAAACGCAAAATGCTGGTGCCTTTTCTATTGATTCTATGACAATAGTGTAATAGTTAATGTCTCCAAAACGGAACTAATGATCTTTGGCACAACAGAAAAATAATCTCCAGCTTTCTTACCTTATAAGTCACTATAAGACACTCTAATATAAAGACATAGGCAAACAATATTTCTAATTTCACTAAAATGTAATACCTTTAGTCAAGCACTTTCATCCTAAATTTGTTCTTTATCAGAAGTGAGGATACATGTGAAAAGAATCATTTAAATGGAAGCCTTGAGTCAAGATACAGAAGCACATTTAAAGTGAAGACAAATCTTAAAAAAAAATCATATATATCTATATATAAATATATATATATATATATATATATATATATATATATATATATATATATATATATATATATATATATACTATTTCAGGCACTGACAAGAATGCCCTTCTAGCCTGCCAATATACTAAAACTTTCATTTTCATAATAAGTGCCTAAGTTTTTCTTAAAAAAAATTCTAAAGGCATGCTTGCTTTAATATAATTTGGTAGTGTATTCCATGCCTCAGCTTCTGCCTCAGAGAACCAATCAGTACATCTGTCATTTCTGTATAATCTCCAACACAGTTTGTCTTATGATTTTCTACTACTTTTTGATAACCCAAAACATTCCTAGAGATAGTAGTTTTAAAATGCCCTATATACCTGAAAGGGTATGCTTTTAAATATCTGTACAAGTTCAGATATTTTAAACAACATGCACAGGAGGCATTTTCTTTTTCTGTGATGTCAGTAATAATATTTCCTGTAAAATGTAGCCTTCCTTTATCCAAAATTGAAAGTAAATTATTCCCTTTTTCCCAAAAATACTCCCAAGTAGTTTGGGATAATGTTGTAATGCTTTTCATTTGTCTCTAATGGTGTATTTTATTGAAAGTTTGTTTACAGTCTTGGCAAATGGAAAAAGATCAAGAAGCCACCTCTGACCTGTCTTCTAATGACAAGTGCTGAAATATCAATGCCCTTTTGTATAGTTTCCTTTAATCTATCAGTGATTAAATCCATTTTTAAAACCGCACTGCAAAAACATAGCAACCATTTATTTTACATAATTTCTGAAGTATTTATCACTAGTCTACATTCATTACTTTAAATTTGCTTTAGGAAAATTTCACTTTATAGCATTATATCAAATAATGTTTTCTTTGAATGCTGCAAAGTATTTGACTAAGTATATGGTGCTGTATTACATCACTTTCAGTGGATAGATATTTACCCTGCACTTACACAAATAACTTATATGTGGTGACTGATTTTCTTTGAATGATATACAGTGGTGCAAGGGAATTTTCTTCTTTTCACTGTTGTGTGATACTGTAGGTTGTATATTTAATCCAGTACCTTTGCATGGGTGGTCTTGACCTCCTGCAAAGCACTGGAGTAGATATTTTTAAATTGTGTTAGGGTTTATATGTATATAAAAATAAAAATAAAAAAATCTCTTTATCTGTATATATACATATACCTTCTTCTTCTTTCAGCTTTTCCCGGTTAGGGGTCGCCACAGCAGATCACCTGTCCGCTCATGACTGGCAGAGGAGTTTTACAGTGTCGAGCTGCCAGCCTGGTGCCCAACCTTCCACAGAAGGCACACAATCACACCTAGGACCAATTTAGAGTGTCCAATCCACCTACCGCATGTCTTTGGGAGGAAACCGAAGCACCCAGAGAAAACCCACTCAACCACAGGGAAGACATGCAGACTCTGCACAGAAGGCACAGCAGCCAAGGATTGAACCGGAGAACCTCTAGCTGTGAGGCGGCAATGCTAACCACTGCACCACCATGGCCACCCTAGATATATCGATATACCTATATATATATATATATATATATATATATATATATATATATATATATATATATATATATATAATATGTGTGTGTGTGTGTGTGTTTGTGAATGTGGGTGTGTATTGTGAATGTGTGTGGGTTAAGGTTAGAGTAAGGGCTAGGCAAAAGAATAAGGGATAGAATAAGCTTGTGTGTGATTGTGAGTGTTTAAGGTTAGGTTAAGGGATAGATTTAGTGTGTGGTGTGTGTGTGTGTGTGTGTGTGTGTGTGTGTGTGTGTGTGTGTGTGTGTACGCTGAGTGTCTGAGCTGTCATGTGCAGTGTTAGTGTTATGGGAAGGGTATTTTTTTAATATGAGATGATATTAGGTTAGGGTTAGAAAGCATTATTAAGGTGGAGTGGGGGGCTCAAACAAATGAAACAAGAGCGAGACAGATTTTCCTCTCCCTATAGAAAGATTACACCATACCTCACAAATGTCCCTGATTTCAGGGGTGTCCCTGATTTTGGTACAAAGTGTTGTTCTTTCCCTTCTAATCCCTCCTAATAGTAGAGATTTTGGGTAAAAATTGGTATATTATACTTAATACTTCAGAAAATGTATGCTGTTCACATTCTCTCATTCTGTCAGCTTTTCAGATTAAGGGTACTAATGTTTTTTCTTGTAATGTCCCTTATTTTCCTTAATTATATCTGGATTTGTTCCCGATTCTGAATTAAGAGATTGAGAGCCATGGATTTCACAGAGATAAGGTTGGGAGATTTATACATGCAGGAGCCTGATATAAAGATAGGGGCCTGTCCAAGATAGATATACAGGGGGAGCTTGATATATAGGCAGCAGCTTGGTCATGAGTTGTACAATGTTGGGAGCCTGACATCCAGGCAAGACCCTCTTAAAGAGATGAATTCTGCAGATTTACAAAGACTGTAGGCTAGGTCTAGGATGAGACTAGTGCACCAGAGAGGTGAATGGAAATAAATGAAGAAAGTCTGAAGCTAGGCCAGGGACACATACATGGAATACCTATACAATCAATGTAAATGGAGAACTGTCAGTTATTGAACTGTAGTGAGCTAATTAAGTATTGTTATTTATGTCTGAGGATCTTAATATATATATATATGGAACTGTTTGAGGTATGCTTATATGTTGCTGTTATAAGTTTACTTCAGTAAATACATAATTTTAATCATAACTTTATCCTTTATGTTATGTTTTCAGTGGAAGTCATAGATTTGGAACACATAGGATTATTTAGTGAAGTGACAGTAATTAGAGGAGAAAATGTCATGCCATTTAACAAAATTCCCTAAGATGTGGCTTGAGAGAGTCTTAAATCACCACAGTGATGTTATAATATCTCCATATTTTGATTATGTGTTATTACCCTCGCAGGAGTGAATTTAAACCATGCAGTAGGCATTAAATTGACAATATACTCTAAAAAAAGACAGATTGCAGAATACGTTTGCAGACTTTGCTATAGTACAAAAGATTTAAAGAGTTAGCTGACATACCCAGATGAATAGGTTGCATGTTTGGATGTCAGTTGTACTATCTGTGCTCAGAAGTTCATCATGAATTAACAATAGTGAACATATGCCAAAAGTGAATTGCTTTTTCTTTTGTTTCATTTACTTAACTGGTTGCTTAAAGCAGTAATAAATAATATTTGAAACTGTATTTTTGACCATTGGAATAAGTAACTATGATTATGCTGCAGTTATATTGGAATGGGTAATGTCTTAAAATATGGGTGGGAAAGTAACCTTCACAGAGAAGCATTGCTGAATAGAGTGTTAAACGATTACCAGGTATGTCATATATTTTAAAGAAGTGTGGTTGCACACTGTGGAGTTTACTTTGAACTGTTTAAATAATTAATATAAAGACCTCAGAATTAAATGCAAATTGAAATTTCTGATTGGTAAGTTTTGTTGTGCTAAACAAAGTCATAGGCTTCTCTTTTTCACATCCAAACAGACCCAAAAAGGGAATCTGTCTCAGAGTGAAGTGAGTGAAATAATTCTTGTTAAACCAATCACAGGGAAACAATGTTAGAATGCTAAGCACTGTTGAATAAATTAACAAAGTGATATGAAACTACTGGAAGTTGTTTATCAAAGAGCTGCACAGTGAATGCATCAAGTTGCAGAAGGAAATGTATCAGAGAAATATTTGTGTAGTATGAAGCATATTCTCAAGGGTGTGGTTAAAAGAAATTGCTAAACCTGGCTGTACTGAATTTTCAAGATGCAAAAATAGACTGTGGCAATTTAAATGTAAAAATAAAATAAATAAATTGTGAAGCACCTTGGTTTTAAATTATCTGCAACTTAGGGAAAGCTGTTGGAAATTTCCAAATGGAATAATTTGTTGCTAGTATTCAATACATGAAACGTGATATGCTTAAAGAAATGAAGTAAAAACTGTTGTAAATGTATAAAAAATAATTTTGTGGAAACATATAATTTGAAAAAACTTGGCAATTAGCAAGTGCTTATGGTACATTTATAAAAGAATGCAGAAAGTAAGATTGGTTGTATTGCATGTTGTAGAAACAAAATGAAATAAACTGACAAAAACTGTTAATGAATTGTTATTGAAAAGCTTTTGTTAAATGAAGGAATATAGCAGCTGCCGACTATCTGCCATTTATTGTAATGCTTCAAAAGGAAAAGCAGACAGGTAAAATGTGATGGAGGTATTATTTCTGTTGAAACATCACGAGTACCCCTTCTAAATAAAACCTCCAAATAAAACTTGTGGTTGTTGCTTTGTAAAGGAAACATGTACCTGAAACAGAAATAAATACTGACATTTGAGGCATAGTTTTAAACTGAATACAATATATACTTTGCAGCCTCACATTGAAATCAAAACTGAAAGAAGTGAAATGTCTTATTGAGTGCAAAAGCAATGCATAAGAACTGAAAACAAACGAGTCATTGTTGTAAGAAATGAATTGTATGTTTGTATGAACCAAAAGAAAATTAAAAGGAAACTGTACTATGAAAGTCTGATACTGAACTTTGGTGAACTGTGTGACTTGGAAGACAATGTTTGCACTGATAAGCTCAAAAATAAAAGGAAATAAACTGATAACAATACTTTTGTTAAAGGTAAAAGTGTATTAGCTATTAAAAAGATAATAATATTAAAATGTAGCGGAGGGACTGCTAAAGAAACAAAACAGAGTGCTATTATGTCTCAAGTATATCAGTCAGTTCTATTTAAGTTTCAAACTGGCAAAAATGAGATAGTATGCGTACCTGAAATATGAAATAAACTCAGTGCTGATAATCATATGTATATACTGGAAAATGTTATTTGGATATAGTGAAGTCATATTGAGTCAAAATGCATTTTGTACCGATTTTGAAAAACGAGACAGTATGATTTCTAGACTGCGTGCAATTGAAAGGTAATTGAGAATCAAGCACAGTGTGTGGTAGTACTCACTGGCAGTAAAAAAACATTGACTGAGATACAGAAAACACAAATGAATAAAGTAAGTAGCACATCAAAATAATTGCTGTGGAGATGGTGTGCACAACTTAAAAGTGGAACAAATGTGTTCTTGAGTTTGAGAGACAGAGAAAAAGTCAATCTGAAATCCATGTAAATATTTAGTGCTTATAACTGACAAGGAAAAACTATGATGAGAACTTCTTCTCAGGATAAGTTACTAAAACCGTCACTAAAAGGAGTCATTACAAAAATGAAAAATGACATAATTGGTAATGTTTTGCACTACAAAATTTAAGAACATTGAAACTATATTTTATTTGGTACATGATTCACGGATGAAGAGGCTTAATTCTGTGATAAAAGAGCAAACAGGATTTCAAAGAGACAAGATTGCACAGGGAAAATCTCAGGGATACTAAAAATTGTGAAAACACTTTAACAAAGCAAACACCATGGGTGTTGTTCCTAAGTAAAGTGAGAACTTAAACCAGATGCTGTTTAAAAAGTTCAAATGAGTGGATGTATTATATTAAAGAGAGCTGACAAACATAGAAAGTTTGGTGGTTGATTTTCAAAAATGTCAGTCAGGAAATGTCAGTTGGAAAATAAAACATAAAAGAGTTTAATAATCATGTTTAAAGGAATATGTAAGCAATATGATGCAGATAAACATGTGTGATAGTTTCCCTAGCTGAAAGTCTGAATGAACTTACTAAATAAGTTTGGGATTTAATGGAAATTGTGGTTCATATGGAATCTGAGCTAAAATGGGTAAAAGAAGCCTCATCTCAAAATGTGTTACACTATGTAGAAAACATGCTGACTCATAATATAAAGGTGCTAGAGGTAAAGCCTATGAATGCATCTAGTGTAAAGTCTATGAATGTAAGGTTTTCTGAGTTACACAATTATGTCTTAAATAAATAGATTTTTAAACAAAATGATTCCATGCAGTAGGGTGTGGATAAGACACAAGAGGCTGTGAGTTTTGAAAGACTGTGGTTCAAAACAGAAATAAGCCATAGTCAACAAAGGAAATGCAGTTTTTATTTATGAAGAACCTAATACAGTGTCTAACAAAGGAAGATGCTCTGTGTTGGAGGTGTCTGGTATGGAAAGGGAGTAGATACCAGAAGTGAGTGAACCATGAGAGGGATACATGACTCAATGCAAAGTTAAAGAAATGGAGTAGAAAGGGAGTCTGTAACCACAGTATATGAGATGTATGACGGATACATAATTCAACATTAAAAGCCAATGTGAGAAATAAAAAGACAACAAATGTTCAGAGGATAACTCTTTTGCAGACTTGAAAACTTCAACTCATTCATGCCTATTTTATCCTTTTGCATATCTATAGTTAGCATCCTAGTATCTTACCGTATTTTAACATTTATGGGGATGGCTTGCTTGACTAATTGACTTGCCAATTAATAATAAAATTAGAAAGGGCAAGGTATCGATAAAAAAATGAAATAGATTGTCATTACAGGATATGCTTTTTTGGAGATATTAATCATTCTCTTTACTTGTTACTCATATTTTCATATTTACATTCATATTTTCATAACTATGAGAGCTATACATTGTGGCATTGCATGAAATTCAGTGTTGGTAGGCAGTAAAAAGCATTGCCCATTATGTAGGTAAAGTACACTATGCTAGAAATATTGCTAGTAGATTTATAGTAATGAAATGGTAAGCAATACGTCCACGTGTACATTAAGGTTTCCAAAGCCAAGTGACTTTCAAACTATTATAAGGAATCAAGTGAAATTTTATATCATATTGAAAAAATGCAATTGATATTAGGTCTGTAAGTTCCATTATCTTGATAGGTATTCATTTTTATTTGTTTTTTATTATATAAAAAGGCATGATTTTCATATTTCTGTACATATCTAAATGAACAAGAACGCAGAAAAAAATCATGCTCTAATATGAAAAATCACGCCTAGCTGAATCAAAGTGCTCTGACACTATTTGTTTACATTATATGATTTCCAAAGAAATGAAAGGTTGTTTGCAAAATTCTACAGGAAAATATAACTGAGTTGTTGTGCAACATAATATAGTACTCGTAAAAATATGTATTCATTTACTATTATATTTGCAAAGAAGACTTTTAGACTGATAACAGTACTAGTCACAAAATATCTACATTAGTTTGGCTTATGCTTTTTAACTTGATTTTGCAGAAAATGCTCTAGAATGTAAGAATATATGTAGGCTTCTAGAAGTGTGACCTTCCAAAGCTCAGAGATGTTAATGAGTTAGAGTACTCTACAGCTCAAAATGAATACAGAGCTGTTAATTTAAATGCGAGAAAGTAACAATATAAAAACCATTCTAAAGAATTAATCTATTTCAAAATGCATGTCTTTTAAAACTGAGCTGAGGGATAAGTCTGCTGAGAACCACACAGAAATGTTTGTTTAGCTAAAACATCAATTGGAAAAAATGAAACAATACAAACAGAAATAAAGAGTGCAATAAAACAAAGGAATTGACAAAGTGAAATGCAACACACATGCTAAAGCCATGACATAAAAGTAAAATTATCACCTTAAAATTAGTAAGGAGAATGGAAAATTACTGCAGATAATAAAATCAAGCAAGAGAATCAAAACGTCTGTCATGAAATCCTTTCACGCTGTTCTGAGAAAGGAAAATTCTAAGAAAGTAACCTTCTTGATAAAGGTGCAAACAAAGGACACTCACTACTGTTGAAATTTTCTGTGGTGACAAACAGGGAAATACCTTTGTCAAGAATGCAGTGTTCATTAGTAGACTGGCACATACTGCAGATGAATATATCCTGCAAAAAGTGTTTGGTGAAGTCATCCAACATACAAAAGTCATTGTGGTCTGAGATAAAAAAAAAAAAAAACTGTCATCTATGAAATCTAGTTTTCTAACATTTCAGTAGTCAGGAAGTGCCAGAAATTTCAAGTAAGCATTGACTGAAAGATGGAACTCAGGTTTATATAGCTTCAGTGGTCACAACCTGAGGTGCCACTGGAAGGCAAAGACATGACCATGTCCAAATTACACTGTAGAATTAGTTGTCTAACCATGATGAGGGTTGACAGGCCAGTGGAGTAGCTCACAAATGAAGGACTGAGCAGGGAGGATATATAATATAGTGAACTTAGAAGATCTGCCATTCATAAAGAATGATCCATAGGTGGGACCAATAAAAGCTGGAAGAGCTAACATGAAACAAGATCATTTGTAGGGGGAATTAAGTATCCCTTAAGATGAATATTTGTTCCATAAAAAAGATAATGGAAGCTGAAAACAAAAGAGGCATTTTTGTCTCACTTTAGAGGGATTATAGGAAGATGCAAGTGGGGGCCTAGTGCAAATGATTTATACCAGTGAAACCTGATACCCATTAAAGGCCATTCCAATAGAGTTATATAAGTAAGAATCTGGTATCCAGGTAATGGCCTATTTCAGATAGGAATCAGATAGGAAGCCACATAACACAAGCACTCAGGTCACTCCAAGGCAAGTACAAATATGACTCAGTCATTGTCCATGCTGGTGCGAATGACCTGAGACGTACCTCCCTGGACTACATGAAAAGAGACATAGAGGAGCGCTCTGAGCATGTAGCCCAGGCCGGTATGACCCTGACCTTGAGTAGCATCTTACCCTCACCAAGAATGATGCCACAATATGAAGACAAGATGATCAATTTCAACAATTAGCTTAAGTGTTGGTGTCATTCAAAGGGGAGCCAATGCCTGTCAGCCTGGGAAGACATGCTCGACAAGCCACGATGCTTCGCTAGGGACGGCTTGCACCTGTCACCCCTGGGATTTCGGATATTGGCAAAGGCTCTTGCTACCCCCATAGTGCCTTTTTTAGGCAAGGCTCAAAAGACAAACCCACCTCCATAGGTATCACAAGGGATAAGAAACTAAGAGTAATGCTACTCAATGCCAGAAGTCTAAACCTCAAGATGCACGCACTCGAAACTCTCCTTAGCATGGAGAACATCGATATCTGTGCAGTAACAGAAACCTGGTTCAAGGCTCCTGAGAACACCCCAGCACTACCAGGTTATACCTCATACCATGCTTTTTGGCCCCAAAACTTGGACCGAACAACAAAAGGAGGGGGAGTATCAATATTCGTCAAAGAAACCCACACCTCCAGGTTGGTGGCACAGCATGAAGCATCAGAGACTATCCATGTGCAACTAACTGTGGGTAAAACTGCCTTCCAGTTTATAGCCTGCTACAGACCACCCTCCCAAACACAGGAACCCCACTTGGCCTTCCTGAGAATACTGGAAAATATGAAGGTCTCTCCAAACACCATTATATTGGACGACTTCAACTACCCAAACATAGACTGGGAGCATTACTCTAGCTCCATCACCCTAGCCCAAAGGTTCCTAGAATTTATAAACTCAAATGCTATGGAACAACTTGTTACCACTCCCACAAGAGGGGAAAACATACTGGACCTGATCATCACCAACATGGGGACACTATGCTCCAGACCAGAAGTGTATCCCTCACTGGTAAGATCAGACCATAAACTAATCTCACTGGATATTCACATCCCGACCCCACCCCCTGCTCAGAAAACCACAGTGAAAAACTTCTCTAAAGCAAATTTCACACGCCTCTAAACCGAGGCGAAATCCTTCAAAGTCCCCGGGCCTGTGGAAAATACGGCCCAGTCCGCAGAATCCTTTATAAACACATTCTATGAACACCTTCAGGAATGCATGGATCATGCAATCCCAAATAAAACCAAGACCCAATCCTCCAAAGGCAGACGTCCTGTCTGGTGGACCCCAGCCATAAACAAACTATACAATAGAAGGAGGAAGCTACTACATGATAGAGCAAAATCCCAAAATGGGAAGGCATCTCTGATCAGTATTAGCAAAAAACTACGGGCACTCATAAAATCATCTAAGGCCAGCTTCGAGAGAAAAATTGCACAGGACACTAAGAATAATCACAAGGCTTTCTTTAGTTATGTTAGGAACCTGGGTGGGAATTCCCAGATATGCTCAGAATTAGTCCAAAATGACAAAACATATACTGAGCCCACAGACATTGCCAACATCCTAGCTGACAGGTTCAGTGCAAACTTCTCCTCCCTCTCCCTACCAAAAGGGCAAATATCTATCCCAACAGAGTGCTGCCCCCCTGACATCTCAGATGCTCAGGTAAGAGCCGCCCTCTCCAAAGCAAAAAACACAGCATCAATGGGACCAGATGGTGCCCCGGGCTGCGTCCCACATGAACTCCAAGAAGAGCTAAACCCAAACATAAAACTACTGTTCAATCTTAGCCTTACTACAGGATATGTACCCAAAGAGTGGTGTACAACAACAGTGGTCCCTCTCCACAAAGGTGGTGCCTTAACGGATCCTGGAAACTATCGCCCCATAAGCCTGACTAGCTTGGTCTGCAAAGCTATGGAAAGGATCATCATGGACCTCATAAATAAAGATATTGGGGACCTACAGACACTGGATCCTACCCAGTTTGGCTTTGTTAAGGGCAGATCCTGCCTCTTAAACCTGGTCGATTTCTTTGAAACAGTCACCAAGGCCATTGTGAGGGAAGGTAGTCCACACAGCCTACCTGGACCTCGCAAAAGCCTTCGATACAATACCCCACTCGGGCATTATAGATAAGCTCACCAGCTTAAATATAAACCCCTATGTCACTAGATGGGTTGCAAACTTGCTCAAGGATAGAACCCACATGGTTAGAATTGCTGGAGCCATGTCAGACTCCAAACCAGTTACAAGTGGCATCCCACAAGGCTCAGTCCTGGGACCTCTCTTGTTCAGTATATATTTCTCGGTACAGGCCAACACGGAAGGACTGTGGCTGACCAAGTTCGCAGATGACTGCAAACTGGGTGCCATAATCAACTCTCCAGCTGACACAAGCATCCTCCAAAAGGGCCTCATAGAAACAGACAACTGGTGCCAGAGCCATGGCCTCAAGCTAAACGCCAAAAAGTGTATAGTCATCCCCTTTGGCAAAAACAAAGTGCCCACAAATTACCACATAGGTGGTAATCCATTAAGTACAGAAGAAGTCATTAGGGACCTGGGGACCCAAGTTGATAGCAATCTCTCATTTGACAACCACGTGGCCAAAGTGGTTAGAAAAACATTTTATATAGCCCACCTAATCATGAAGGGATTCACATCTAGATCAGGGGAGGTCATCGTACCTCTTTACTCATCCCTCATCAGGCCCATAATTGAGTACAATGCCCCTTTTGGGATGTACCTTACCAGACACCTGCAGCAACTGGAAAGACTCTAAAAGTACATCACCAAGAGGATCAAAGGGCTCAAACAGATGCCATATGCTGCCCGGTTAAAGAAACTCCAGCTCTACTCAGTGGCATACCGCCTGCTCAGAGGCGATCTGTGCCTGACGTATAAAGCCATGTCCAACCCGGAATTAATGGACATGCTGCACCTCAGAAAATCCAAATCCCATCGAGCTACGCGCTCGAGAGACTTGAACCTCAGCACTGAAATAAATAGGACATGCTGGAGGGACAGATTCATAACCCAGAGGCTCCCTTCACTCTGGAATAAAATCCCAGTCCAGGTTTGGCAGAGTCCCACATTGACTCTCTTCAAGAGGAATCTTGATGAGTGGATGGGAGATCGTAGGTTTACCCCGGCTATCACTTCTGTGTCACTGTTAGGCAGAGGCACAGTATACTAACCTCAAAAAAAGGCATAGCAAAATTAATTTAAAATGGGTGGCGAAAGCCAAACACACTCTGGCTAGGCTTATAAATGCCCTAGGGCAGATAGCCTAGTATGAACCTATGAACCTATGAACCTATCAGAAAGACATGAGAAGGGAGAGGACTCATATAAGGACAGGGCTGAAAAAACAGAGAGGCCAGTGGCCTGATGGAAGATAAATTGAAGCAAAGCCAGAGACATAAGCAAGGAAGGTCTGAGTGATCAGTAGATATGAGACAGATGAGAATCTCTCTCTCTCTCTCAATCTATAGATGTATATATTTACACATATACAGTTTCTGTGGTGCCTTGCAGTCCTCTAACATGACCATTCCACATAATTTTAGTACTGCTGATGGTAAGTCTTGTGTTGTTGATATTCAAGAGTTGTGTTTTATTGAATCATGCTTCGTTGATGAAACATGGGTTTGACCATGAGGGTGAAACCTGAATGACTAAACAAAGCCAACTATGGATAAACATGAATTACCAACTCACAAATGAAATATACTGCTTTTATACAATTCTGCTATTAAAAAAAAATATATTATTTTAAAGTAATGTCATTGTGTTATGAATCATCTTTATTCTGTTTTTATCACTGCTTAAAGTGTGATACACTGCCTGCATGCATATCCTTATGCAGGTGGACACTTGCCCTGTGCATTAGTTCAATAAATTTTCTATCATATTTTTTGAGAGCTACAGGGGTGCCCATGTCTAGCTGTTTGTGGAAATGAGGTTTGGGAACAAATCAATTTGTCCAGGGAGATCTTTAGGAGGGTTAGAGAAAGTTAAATGGGGGTGAGGGGTAAGAGAATTGATGGGTAAAAAGGTTAAGAATAGGGATAAGAGATAGGTTAGTTAGGCTTTGGGAAGGGATGGGTAAATTTGGGAAGGGACTTTAGAGTAAGTGATGTAGATGTAGGGTGGAATATAGGTATTATAGTGCTGTAGTTGGGAAGAGGATTCACATTTTGGATTGAATTTGCAAACTGCAGACGTATGTCCAAGATGACCTGTAAGTATTGCTGTGGTCAGGTAGGCCTGGGGTAATCAGTGAGTGCATGCAGTATGTGGGTAAGTGTTGGTTATACATTATTTATTTATTTATTTATTTATTTATTTTGTGTTTTCCCTCTCATTTGTTTTGCATGTTCTGGCCTGTAATGGTTTAGGAAGGTTGCTCGGGATAGTGAGTGTGAATCCAAGGGGTCTACATGGCTAATATGTGAGTCACTATTCTTTGTTTGCTTTGCAGCATTTAGTGGTTGTGGTGTACTACTTTTTATTGGTGTTAATGTTGGTATGGGGATGTTTTAATTGCCAGGTTAAGGAGAAGGTTTTAGCAGGCTGTGTGGTTGGTGGTATCATGGTGCTCAGTTTCATATAGTTTCTGCTTAATTTATGATTACAAGTTATTCTTCATGGGTTATATTCAGCTGCATTTGGTGATGATTTTGTTGTCCCATTGGCATGGAAGTTGTCAGTGGTTTGCCTGGTGGTCTAGTTCAGCTGGTATGTTCACTGTTAGGGGTTGGTGCAGTTTTGCTGGGGTTGTGCAACCAGCTGAAGGTGCAAATGACTGGAAGGGCTCTGTGTTGTGAGGTTTAATGGCCGTCTGGGTGAGAATGTGTGGTGCGAGGCTCAGCTTTGCATACCTCGCATGGCAACATTTTGTAAAATGGTCAGCACTGCATCACAGAGGTATGTAGGGACTGTTTTGTCTTTAACTTGTTTCGACCATACCTCGCAACCTTTTAGTGGGAGAAATCTGGACAGAGCACCACACAATGATGGGATAAAGACCTGAAAATAGGTACATATTATAAATATTGTCCGTATAATTCAGGAAGGTGCTATATTAACATTATTTTTTTAATAGATATTTTTGGAAAGATTTGCAGCCAGAAACTCAAATGTATGTCATTACTTAGTGACTTCAATCTCAAATTATATCACTGATTTGCCAGAAGACTGTAGATTTTCTGAGGAACAGACCAAAAAGACGAGCCAGGGATTTAGGCATTCTGTGAAAATCTGGACAGTTGAGAGGTGTGGTTTCGACTTGGGTTTCGGGTGGTGAGGAGTAGTTGTAAAACAAAAAAACAAAAAAAACAAAAACAAAGAAAAAAAAACAAAGATGGTGTGGACATAGTTAATGGGGTGGGGGTAGGGAGTCAACACAGAGGGTTAGAGCTCTTGCCTGTGTAGGAGTTGTTACCTTCTTTTGGGCTCGAGCAATTGGAAGAAATGAGTAGGTAGGGGGTTGTGTTTATTGGAGTAGTGGTTGCTGTACTGGACTTAGCAAGTCAATGTTAGCGGTTCAAATCCTGCAGTCTGCCTTAATATAATAGTTGTGTGTCTGTTTTTTTTCTTAAATATCTTTTGTTTAAACCATAGAGTTGTGAGTGTTGCTGTAAGATTTTGTAGGCTGCCGTCTGAGGCACCTCACCTAAGTGTCATGTTTAATCATAGCCTCACCTCAGGCTTCATGCCCCCTGAGTGGTGCCCAGCTACAGTTATCCCACTCCACAAGGGGGGATCCACCTTGGATCCTGGGAACTACCACCCCATCAGTCTAACGAGCCTGATCTGCAAGGCCATGGAATGTATTATCATGGAACTTATAAACAAAGACATTGGTAACCTTTAAACACTGGAACCCACCCAGTTTGGGTTTGTGAAGGCTAGATCTTGTCTCCTGAACCTGATTGACTTCTTCAAATCAGTCTCCAGAGCTGTGGACGAGGGTAAGGTGGTCCACACAGTCTATATGGACTTCACCAAGGCCTTCGACACCATCTCTTACTCTGTAATCATAGATAAACTTACTAAGCTGGGCATTAATCCCTACATCACTTGATGGGTTGCCAACTGGCTTACTGATAGAACCCACACTGTAAAAGTAACTGACTCCAAATCCAGCTCCAGACAAGTGACAAGTGGAGTAACTCAGGGTTCAGTCCTAGGACTGCTCTTGTTTGGCATCTACTTCTCTAAAGTACAGGCCGACACTAAGGCACTCTAGCTAACAAAGTTCGCAGATGACTGCAAACTGGGAGCCATTATTGAATCCCCAAATGATGTGGATATTCTACAAAAAGGTCTTACAGAAACAGATGCTTGGTGTCAGAGCCATGGGCTCAAGCTGAATGCTAAGAAATGTGTAGTTATCCCCTTTGGGAAAAAAACATGTACCCATGAATTACCACATAGGTGGCGGTACACTAAACACTGAAAGTGTGATAAGAGACTTAGGGACACAGTTGGACAGTGGTCTCACCTTCGATAACCACATCACCACAACAATCAGGAAATCCTTCTATGTGGCACACCTCATCACTAAGGGCTTTTCATCCAGAAAAAAGGAGGTCATTGTCCCACTGTACTTATCTCTCATTAGACCCATTATAGAATAAAATACCCCGTTTGGTATGTACCTCTCAAGAATCACAGGCCTAAAGCAGATGCCATATGCTGACCGTCTAAAAAACTGCAGCTATACTCTGTCACATATCGTATACTCAGAGGTGATCTTTGCTTAACATACAAGACCATGTCAAACCCAGAGCTGTTGGACATGCTACACTTAAAGAAATCACAATCCCTCAGAACCACATGCTCCGGGGATCTAGACCTTGTCATCACAATAAACAAAACATGCTGGAGGGAAAGATTCCTGACCCAGTGACTCCCCAGATTCTGGAATAGACTGCCCATACATGTCAAGCAGATTGTCTCTTTGGCCCTCTTCAAAGGGAACCTTGACGATTGGATGGAAGATAGGAAATTCACCCTGGGGATCACTTCAGTCGCCCTGCTAGGCAGGGGTCCAGGGAAGTAAATATTGTGGAAAGTAATTGCCAGGGAATTATTATGGCTAGGCTTGTATAGGCCCTAGGGCCAATAGCCTTGTACCAATCTATGAAAGTATGAACCTATGAAGTGGTTTTCTTTATGGAGCTTATTAGCCTACTGGCTTTACAGTAAAATGAAGGAAGCAGGCAGACATTGAGGGAGAGTTTTTTTTTTCTCTATCTTACTGTTTCTTTTTTGTTACAGATTGCGAGCATGCAGAGTTTATGGCAACAGTGGGAGGCCATTCTGATGCTAGTGGAATAGCTGTTTTGGGATGTGCCTAACGCTGATCCCAGGATTGCAGATGATGCTATGGAATGCAGCCAAAAGACACAATATTTGGTGGTGAAGACCAGGTTGGTGATTCATGGGCAGAGACAACGGCTGTGGAGAGAGGTGATTTCAGTTGATTCTCCAGTGGCTGGAGTGGCTCAGGACAGAGCAACAGGTAATGATGTTATGTTGGGTGTTCTGTTAGGCAGGGTAGGTCTGGAGTGTTTGGGAAATGACTGTGGGATAATGGGAGAAGAGGTTTGTCAGGGGTCGATTGACACTGGGAAGTCTATGGGGGATGGGCAGGGGTGTCACAAGCTGGGTTGGGGTGAAGTAAATTAGTGTGGAAGATAGCATAGGTTGTCAGTGGCCAGTCTGTGGTCATCATTTTCAGAAGTGGGATCTGATTTTGGCATACGACCGGGCGATTGGTTAGTTATGCAGTCTTTGGGGCAAGGAACAGTGGCATTTTTTATGGCTCTGTGAAGGCTTTCAGCCTAGCTAGATAGAATTTTGTAGACAATTCTGTCATTTGTAAATATTAATATAAGCCATAGGCTTGTTCTCTTAAATGTAAGAAAATTGTGTTAAATGTTGAACGTCAAAAATGTAATAACAGTGCACTCTGCTGGAAGAAAGATGATAAGTCAAGCATTGCATGACTGTTTGATCTCAAACTCAGAACCGTGATGTCTGGACCATTGGATTCTTTGTATTGTTTTGAAACCAGAGTTAATTGCTAGATTTTACATATATAATGTCTTTAATTGCTGTAGTTTCCTGACCAGGTGCAAGATCAAAGATATGTTAAACTCTGAATTTCTGTTAGCCTGGGAACCAGAGAAGAATGATGTAATCTAAAATGAGTCAGCAGTGATGTATTATCAATTTAAAAGATTGTCTCAGAGAGAGAGAGAGAAAGAGAGAGAGAGAGCATTTTAGATTTTGTCTAAAGCTGACAAAAACTCACCAGTCCTCTGCTTTTGCTCTGTGTGCAAGTTTATTTAGAACTGTGACTGCTCTTAGGAAAAGATAGAAATAGTAAGTTTAGTCTAGCTGTTTTCTATATTTATGTCAGAACAATTCTACAGTATTATTTTAAGCATTTTCCATTGATGTCTGAACTCTTGTCTAGCAATGTGTAGTAAAAAGCATTGTCTTGTGTTTTTATTATTTATTATTAAATATTTTTAAACCTTTCAGTTGTGACTGTTTTTTGTAGAGTTAATTTAAGCTCTAGAGTACATTGCATGTATATAGTGATACTGTACAAAGCCACTCCAATAACCCTTAAAAGTTCTGGTCACACTTACTAACTGGATAATAATATTGCACAGTAATAATTGGACACCCTTTGGTAAGGGCCTTTTTAGTAGCTGATATTAGGGGTTATGGTGGCAGTGGATACTACCTTATAGCCTGGGGTGAAGGGGCATACCTAGTGAACCTGTGCCAGCCTTCCCCAGTTGTGTCTGTGGGTTTGTATATAAATCATATCTCAAAGTGTGCATGTGTGTGTGTGTCAGCTACTTAAGCAGGGACACGTAGCACTGGTTTGACAGAAGGAGTGCTGGAAGACCTTGGCTTGGAACCCTGGCTAAGGACTTTACTTTATAGCTGTGCCAGTGGGGTGTCTTATTGGGAATTTGGAGAGAAAGGCAGAAACCAGCCACAGACTGACTGTGATCTCTGTGTGGTCTTAAGGAAATTGTACTTTACTGTTTGTGTACTTGTTATCCTTCAAAATATGTATGCCCCTAGTGAGGCTTGAGGCTCCTTGATTACTGGGACAGTGCCCGGGCTTCACATATTAATTGTTGGGATATCCACACCACATATTAAATGGTTGGCAATTGGCTTGTAGTGGTGTGGATAGTGAATTCCTGTAGCTTGTGTACAGTGATCACTAAAGGTGTTTTTGTACCCTAAATCAGTCACACAGTGAATATTCAGAGGTCAGATAACAATTGTTTTATTTCTTTTGTTAGCTTAGTTAGTCAGGGAGAGCAGGCAAGCATGTCAGCAGAGGAGTATGGTAAGCTGTCATGGAGCCAGTTGGCTGAGATGTGCCAGGCTAAGGGACTGGTGCATGGAAACCTGACTACGACAGACATTATTGCAGCTTTGGTCACAGCTGCATCAGAAAACAGCAATCAGGAGGGAGATCAGACTGGACATGGAGATGTACAACACTCAGAGAATGGACAGCTCAACCTTTCTGCAGAGGAATTAAAAATCCATCTGGATCTAAAGAGACTTGAGTTGGAGGCCAGCCATTTGGAAACAGAAGCAGCAGAGAGACTGTCACATTTACAGGCTGAGGAGAATGAGAAACTGCTACACCTGGAATCTGAGGAAAAGGAGAGGAAGAGGCAGCACGAAAAGGAGATGCAGACTCTTTGCCAGAGTCATGGAGGCAATGGGGAAGAGAATAACTGGACACAAAATGTCAATAAATGTCTTCTGCAGCTTATAGAGGGAGATAATTTTGATAGTTTCATTCATATGTTTGAGAGGGTATGTAAACAGTATGATGTTGACCAAAGGCTCTGGGTATGGTGCCTGACCCCCTTACTCCATGGTAAAGCTGTAACTGTGTTGTCTAAACTTTCTAATCATGTATTTTTTGATTATAAGAATTGTCTGTTAGAATTTTTTAAGCTAACACCTGAAACGTATAGGAGAAGGTTTTGTTAGCATAGACGCAAGGCAGATGAAAATGTGTGTAAATATGTTGCTGAACTGAGCACTTATTTTCATAGGTGGGTGAGTTAATGTTAGGTCACCACTTTTGAAGGACTGACAGACCTTTTGGTGAGGGAACAAGCCCTTAGCACTTTAAATGAGGACATGAGGATCTGGTTAGCTGATAAACAATATGCTACTTCAGATGAGTTGGGGAAGAAGGGAGACTTATACCTAGAAAGCAGGGCATCCCTGTACAGGGAAGGGACCCCTGGTACTGCTCATGGGTCTAAAGGAAACAATGGTAGGCAGCCCAGACTGCCCCAACAGAATCTGCCAGTAGCAGAGGGAGCCACTAGTCCAGGTCAGCATCCATGATCTAGGGTTAAATATTTTGAATGCAACCAGTGAGGCCATGTGGCATACAGATGTCCATGGAGGCAAGGTGGGGAACAAAAGGTGAGGGAGCCAGTAAGTGGGAAAGACAAAATGCCAATAGTAGGTTGTCTTGAGACAACAAGGGTACCAAACAACCACAAGAGGTTATATTCTATTGTAGTGAATGACAAAGGGACCATTGTGGAGAGAGACACAGCCTCTGACATAACCATTTTGAAGCCTGCAATGGTTATAGAGCAGCACTACCTGCCTAGGCAGTCTACTCCAGTCAGAGCTTTACGAGGGACCCCATTCCAAATACCTTGGGCTAGAGTTCACCTTGACTGGGAGGGTGGAAAAGGAAGGCAGCAAATAGGTGTGTTTGAGGATATCCCTGCAGATGTCCTGATAGGGAATGATTTTGATAATGCAGTACCATGTGCTCATGCAGTTACACGCTGTCTGCCTTGGAGACAAGTATGTGGGTCTGGTACCCTGGGGAAGACCCAGACAGACCCCACACTTGCAGCCAGGACTGGTGAGGTGGTTACTTCAGGGAGGGAGCTATGCTGTAGCAGTGAGACTGAAGGTGAGCCACAGCTGCTTGTGGGTACTGATGTTCACTTGGACAGAGTGACTGCAAGGGCAGAGGTGAGTAGTAGTACCCAGACTGACAGTGAGGTACCTCCGTCAGAGAATGCCAGACTTCCTGTTGAAGGGGAGCTGGAAAGGGTTGCAAAGAGAGAGTTGAGACAGGCTCAGCTCTCGGACCCTACATTACAAGGCCTGAGGCAGGTAGCTAGTGAGGGTCCTGATTCTCAAGGGAAGGGGGAATCTGTATACTAGGACAAAGGGTTACTGAATAAAGAGTGGACCCCTGAGGGAGGGCTAGAAGATGAGAGGGTACAGCAGTTGGTAATGCCTACAGCCTACCATCTGGTGCTTTTAGCCATAGCCCGTGATATTCCCTTTGCAGGTCATATGGGCATAAAACGTACAAAGAGACGTATTATGCAGAACTTATATTGGCCTGGAATTTCCAGAGATGTAACAGGCTACTGCAGGACCTGTGAGCAGTGCCAAAGGGTAGGTAAGGCAGGAGACTATGTGAGAGCTCCTTTGATGCCTTTGCCTGTGATTGAGAAGCCATTTCAGAGGGTAGCAATGGATATTGTGGGGCCTCTGAGTACCCCAAGTTCCACAGGGAAAATGTATATCCTAGTGGTACTGGATTATGCTACAGGATACCTTGATGTATTGTCTTTGTCCTCCACTGAGGCAGAAAAGGTGGCAAATGCTTTGTTAGAGAACCAAAAAACACACACCAACACTGTTGAAAACAGTGGAGAAAGTCCAAATAAACCAAATTCCACAGCAACGGAAATAACAGCATAGACTGATGAATAAAATATTTTATTTCTGATTCTGGTACCTCGGCCTTCGCCTTCAATGGAATAATTAACATGTTCAGAAGCAAGTCTATAAGAACCACCTTCTAATTACATTAATTAATTAATTAAATGCAATTAGCAATGTTTCAAAAATTTAAAGCCACAAACACAAAACTTCAAATCCACCAATATAAAGCTATAAACTACCAATAAAAAACTTCTTTTTGCAAATCCATTAGTTATACATACTTAAACATTTTTAAACATTTTATTGCTATAAATTCAAATGTAATATTATAATATCAATCATATTTCCAAATTCATCCCATTAGAAAAGAGAGTATTAAAGTTAATAATATACCTAGATTCCATATTTAATAACCTCTGCTGAAAACTATGGTTAGACCCCCCCCATCCCATATGGCCTGGCAACAACACTAAAAATTAAATCTCTCACCGAACCCCCATGCTCTATATAAAAGTGATTAGCCACAGGACTATCCAGCCTTGAATTTCTAATATCTCCTAGATGTTCTAGTATTCTTAATTTTACCTTACGTTTTTTCAGCAGGGTAAGTTTCCCAAAAGAAATACTGACTGACAGAGGTGTCAATTTCATGTCAGACCTGCTGGCTTGTCTGTGGAAGTACTGTAGGGTAAAGCACCTGAAGACCACCCCCTACCATCCCCAGACTAATGGTCTCATTGAAAGGTCAAACTCTACAATCAAGTCCATGCTACGGGCATTTGCAGACACATTTAG
Organism: Protopterus annectens; assembly: GCF_019279795.1. Taxonomy (NCBI): domain Eukaryota; kingdom Metazoa; phylum Chordata; order Ceratodontiformes; family Protopteridae; genus Protopterus; species Protopterus annectens. Next base: position 487,685,078 of record NC_056725.1, on the reverse strand, counting down.
GAGGGAGTAGGACAAATATATGACCCATCTGTTGTTTGCTTACAGAGTGGTTTTCCAGGAAACCACAGGTTTTTCACCCTTTGAGTTGTTGTATGGGCATAGGGTGAGGGTGTCTCTAGATTTAATTCATGATGAGTGGGAAGGTAAATGTGAATCTCACAAGGAGTCTGTTGTGGCATATGTCCTAAACCTTAAGACAAGGCTCAGGGAACTCATGGGCTTAGCTCAAGAGAACCTGGCAGAAGCCCAACAACCAAAAAAGGTATGGTATTACAAGAATGCTTGAGCTAGAGAGCATGTTGTAGGGCAGCAGGTAATGATTCTCATTCCTGTTAGACACAACAAGCTGCAAGCAGCTTTGGAGGGATCCTCCAAGGTGGTAAGAAAGGTAAGTGATGTTAACTACATGGTGAAATTGCTAGGCATGATGCAGGGGTACATATTGTACCATGTTAACATGATGAAACCTTACCATGATAGGGAGGTCCTTGTGCTGAGTATTTGCAGTGGATTGCATTAGAAGTCTGAGGGAGATCTGGTGACTGATCTCCTCAGTGAGGCTCGGACTGACACCTCAGTGGAAGGGGTAGCAATGTTGCAGCAGCTATCTCCTACCCAGGTTGGAAAACTCCGAGCAGTGTTACATGTGTATGGGGACATGTTCATTGGAAAACCAGGGTGCACCCACCTGGTGCAGCACCAGGTGGATACAGGACCCCAAAGGCCTATTAGGCAGGCCCCTTATAGGGTCCCTGAGAGAGTCAAACAGACTCTGAGGGAGGAGATACAGGAGATGTTGGAACTAGGGGTAATTCAAGATTCTAACAGTCCCTGGGCCTCCCCAGTGGTGCTGGTGCCAAAGAAGGATGGCAGCACCAGGTTCTGTGTGGACTACATGAAATTAAACAGTCACAGAGAGTGAGATGCTTACCCCATGCCTAGGACAGATAATGCCCTAGAGCAGCTGGGTGGGGCTAAGTATCTTACCATCACTGATCTTACCAAGGGTTACTGGCAGGTGCCCTTGACTTCTAGTGCTAGAGAGAGAGGTCAGCCTCTGTGACTCTTTTTGGCTTGAGTTCACAAACATGCCCTTTGGGATGAAAAATGCCCCAGCGACTTTCCAGAGGCTGGTAGATCATATCGTAGGAGGAGCAGGAGGATTTGCCTTTGCTTACCTATATGATATTACCATTTACAGCCATTTTTGGCAAGAGCACCTTCAGCATGTCAGGGAGGTGCTGGGCAGACTACAGAGGGCAGGGTGAACCATTAAGCCGAGCAAATGTCAGGTGGGTATAGCAAAGGTCTCCTACATGGGACATAGAGTGGGGAGTGGTACGATCAGACCAGAACCTTCCAAGTGGAAGCCATTCAGGCATGGCCTGCACGTGTTACCAAAAAGCAGGTGAGGGCATTCTTAGGGACAGCAGGGTACTACAAAAAGTTTGTCCCTAGTTATAGTACCATAGCTGATCCCCTCACAGACCTGACAAGGAAGAACAGACAGATAAGGTAGTGTGTAAAACAGCATGTGAGCAGGCATTGCAGAAGCTTAAAGAAGCTTTGGGAGGACCCCCCTGTGTTAGCCAGTCCTGATTACAGCAAAAACTTTGTTGTGCAGGTGGATACTTCGAACCATGGGATGGGGGCTATACTTAGCCAGATTTCTTCACTGGGAGAATAGCACCCACTGGTCTATCATAGTTGTAGGCTTCAACCCAGGCAGGAATGCTATGCAGCTGTAGAAAAGGAATGTCTAGCCATAGTGTGGGCACTGCAGAAACTTCAGCCTTATCTGTATGGAAGAAAATTCACCATAAGTACAGATCATAATCCCCTAACATGGTTACACCAAGCCTGCCAGCAAAATGCTAAGTTACTAAGATGGAGCCTAAGGTTGCAAGCATATGATATGTCAGTGTAGCACTGCAGTGAGATTAGCAATGCCAATGCAGATGGGCTCTCAAGACAGGGAATGGTGTAAGGTATACTCAGATAGACCTAACCCTCTCAAGCAATGTTTCTCAAGGGTCGCTTGAAAAACTAGCTTGAGGTCAGGGGGAAGATATGGGAATGTTGTCAGCCTAGCTAGATATAATTTTGTAGATAATTCTGTCATTTGTAAATATTAATATAAGCCATAGGTTTGTTCTCTTAAATGTAAAAAAATTGTGATAAATGTTGTATGTCAAAAATGTAACAACAGTACACTCTGCTGGAAGAAAGATGATAAGTCAAGCATTGTATGATCTCAAACTCAGAGACATGATGTCTGGACCAGCAAATTCTTTCTATTGTTTTGAGACCAGAGTTAATTGCTAGATTTTACATATATAATGTCTTTAATTGCTGTGGTTTACTGACCAGGTACAAGATCAAAGATATGTTAAACTCTGAGTTTCTGTTAGCCTGGGAACCAGAGAAGTGTGATATAATCAAAAAATGAGTAGGCAATGATGTATTATCAATTTAAAAGACTATCTCATAGAGAGAGAGAGAGAGAGAGAGAGCATTTTGGATTTTGTCTAAAGCTGACAACTCACTAGTACTTTGCTTTTGCTCTATGTGTAAGTTGATTTAGAACTGTGATTGCTCTTAGGAAAAGCTAGAAAATAGTAAGTTTAGTCTAGCTGATTTCTATATTTATGTCAGAACTATACTACAGTATTATTTAAGCATTTCCTGTGATGTCTGAAATCTTGACTAGCACAGTGTAGTAAGAAGTATTGTATTGTGTTTTTATTATTTATTATTAAATATTTTTAAACCTTTCGACTGTGGCTGTTTTGTATAGAGATTAGTTAAGCTCTAGAGTACATTGCATGTATATAGTGGTACTGTACAAAGGCACTCCATTAAGCCTTAAAAGTTCTGGTCACACTAACTGGATAATAATATTGCACAGTAATAATTGGACACCCTTTGTTAAGGGTCTTTTTAGTAGCTGCTATTAGGGGTTCTGGTGGCAGTGGATTCCTACCTTATAGCCTGGGCAGAAGGAGCATACCTAGTCAACCTGTGCCATGCTTCCACAGGAGTGTGTGTGTGTGTGTGTGTGTGTGTGTGTGTGTGTGTGTGTGTGTGTGTGTGTGTGTGTGTGTGTGTGTGTGTGTTTATATATAAATCATATCTCAAAGTAAGTGTGTGTGTGTGTGTGTGTGTGTGTGTGTGTGTGTGTGTGTGTGTGTGTGTGTGTGTGTGTGTGTGTGTGTGTGTGTGTCAGCTACTTGGGCAGGGACACAAAGCACTGGTGTGACAGAGGGAGTGCTGGGAGGCCTTGGCTTGGAGCCCTGGCTAAGGACTTTATAGCTGTGCCAGTGGGGAGTGCTATTGGGGATCTGGAGAGAAAGAGAAAAAACAGCCCCAGACTGACTGTGATCTCTGTGTGCTCTTAAGGGAAATTGCACTTTAATGTGTGTGTTTGTTATCCTTCCCGATGTGGATGCCCCTCACTGGTGTTAGTGGTGAGGATTGAGGGTCCTTGATTACAGGGCCAGTGCCTGGGCTTCACAGACTCCTCACATTCCATCCTCCATTAAGGAGAAGAGAGAGAGAGAGAGCATTTTGGATTTTGTCTAAAGCTGACAACAAATCACTAGTACTTTGCTTTTGCTCTATGTGTAAGTTGATTTAGAACCGTGATTGCTCTTAGGAAAAGCTAGAAAATAGTAAGTTTAGTCTAGCTGATTTCTATATTTATGTCAGAACTATACTACAGTATTATTTAAGCATTTCCTGTGATGTCTGAAATCTTGACTAGCACGGTGTAGTAAGAAGTATTGTATTGTGTTTTTATTATTTATTATTAAATATTTTTAAACCTTTCAACTGTGGCTGTTTTGTGTAGAGATTAGTTAAGCTCTAGAGTACATTGCATGTATATAGTGGTACTGTACAAAGGCACTCCATTAAGCCTTAAAAGTTCTGGTCACACTAACTGGATAATAATATTGCACAGTAATAATTGGATACCCTTTGTTAAGGGTCTTTTTAGTAGCTGCTATTAGGGGTTCTGGTGGTAGTGGATTCCTACCTTATAGCCTGGGCAGAAGGAGCATACCTAGTCAACCTGTGCCATGCTTCCACAGGAGTGTGTGTGTGTGTGTGTTTATATATAAATCATATCTCAAAGTGTGTGTGTGTGTGTGTGTGTGTGTGTGTGTGTGTGTGTGTGTGTGTGTGTGTGTTGGTCAGCTACTTGGGCAGGGACACAAAGCACTGGTGTGACAGAGGGAGTGCTGGGAGGCCTTGGCTTGGAGCCCTGGCTAAGGACTTTATAGCTGTGCCAGTGGGGAGTGCTATTGGGGATCTGGAGAGAAAGAGAAAAACCAGCTCCAGACTGATTGTGATCTCTGTGTGCTCTTAAGGGAAACTGTACTTTACCATGTGTGTGTTTGTTATCCTTCCTGATGTGGATGCCCCTCACTGGTGTTAGTGGTGAGGATTGAGGGTCCTTGATTACAGGGCCAGTGCCTGGGCTTCACAGACTCCTCACATTCCATCCTCCATTAAGGAGAAGATTTAGAAGGGGGAGCATGTTGATGTCTTTGAATTGATTGATGCAAAATAGGTACAGTGACGGGTGGAATCGGAGTCAGCAAACAGTTGATCTTTTGGCTTTAGCAGCATTAGGGAGGAGTAGAGTAGGTAGGTTGCGACCTAGAACATGGGATAATTGGGTAGTAGGTTTTGTTTACTATATGGCCATTTGTTGGAGAAGGATGCTTGTTTAGCGTTGCCCCTTTTTTGTTACTTTCTTATGATCTGAGAGACTCAGTGTTTGCAGCCAGGGACTGCTTGGTTATGGTATGACCAGAGCTTTCGAAAGTGGAAAGCAGCTGATCACTCTCTCCACTGGGAGGTTTGACATCCAGACATATGGCTTGCTACTGTGATGGACAGCTATAAGGGGATTACTAGAGGAGGAAATGTAGGAGAGAAGGGAAGAGTATGTTGGGGTTTTAGTGCAGGAATTCGCTCAAGGGTAGGGTGTAAGTTCTTGCATATTTGTTCAAAGTGTGCGGGGAACCATCCAGTGGTGCAATGTGGGTGGCAGGAGGTTAATTTGATGACTTTGGGTTCATTCTCAACTGAGGAGGGCATTTTCATTTTTTCTTTCCATGGGTTTCAGAACCATAGATGTAGAGGCAATTTTCGAGGGTTATGGGGAGGGATATCCTTTGGGATGGCTAGGGGATGGACCTGCGACATATTCTTCTGTTAAGGTGGAAGTATTGTGACATATGCTCCAGCAAGTTCCTGATTCTTCTCATAAAAAGAAATAGTTGAAGGTTTTTCTCAGGGGGTTTCTGTTAAATCAAGTGTAGTAGGGATGGGGTAGTCTGTAAGAATTTGTGATCTGTATGAGGGAAGGAGGATATCTTGGAGAATTTGGTGGAGAAGGAGCGAGAAGTGGGTAGGTTGTTGGGTTCTTTTGATAGTCCTCCCTTTGAGAGTTTTAAGGTTTCTCCATTGAGTTTGATTCCAAAGAAGGTGGCTGGTGAGTTCAGATTGATTCACCATTTGTTGTACCCAAAAGGGAGTTCTCTTAATGATTTCATTTCAGTCAAGGATGCCAAGGTGAGCTATACTGTAGTTGGGAAGAGGATTCACATTTTGGTGCGAGTTTTCAACCTGCCCCCCCCCCCGTCCTTTTTTTCTTTTGTTAATTTATTCAGTATGATTATCTGGTGGATATTGGGCTGAGAAGAGGGACAGGCTTATTCCTCTTCTGTTTCTACTCTTGGTGCTGGTTTTGATGTTTTGAATTTTGGGGATGAAAGTGAGCTGTAGGACGCTGCTTGATAAGAATAAGTGAGTGTATGATGGACACTGCTTATTTGGACAGAGTGAGTGGGTACACTGCTCTGATTGATGCTATGAGGATTTTCATGTTGCAGTTATTCATGTTACATTTAATTTAAATAAAGTAATAAGCTTATGTGTGAATTTAATAAAGGTCGTCAAATGTCTTTTGCTGTTATTGTGTATTATTGAAGGGGACCAGGACAATGACTCTTGTTACTTTCTTAATATAGCATAAATTATCTTTAGGAGTTTTCTTAAAAAGTTGTTATATATCGCTTTGCACTTTGGCATTGTTGTATGTATGAGGGTAGAATCTTGTTTTATATTTTGTAGATCCTGAAGTTTTTCAGTTACTGGCATAGGGAAAATGATGGCTATAGTTTATTTATGTTGGTACCAGACTCTCATTCCCAGTGGTAATGCTTGATTTACAAATGACCATATATTGGTGAACAAATATTGCTAATGATTTTGAATATTAATTGCAATTCATTGTAAAATATATATGTACATTCAAAAATAACAAATAGAAACAATAAACTAAGTACAGTCAGCTGTTTATATCTTACAAATATTGAATGACATGGCAAAAAACTGTTCAAGTCACAGAAATAAGCCAAAATACAATGAATGTGAAACTTCATTCTAGTACTAGTTTTGCTATGTTTAAAGTTATACTGTGAAAGGGGTGATTCTACAAAATACTTCTTCTGGCTTTTTCCCGGTTAGGGGTTGCCACAGCGGATCACCTTGTCCACACATTGAATGGCAGTGGAGTTTTACGGTGTCGAGTTGCCAGCCCGGCACCCAACCTTCCACAGAAGGCACACTCACATGCACACCTAGGGCCAATTTAGAGCGTCCAATCCACCTGCAGCATGTCTTTGGGATGTGGGAGGAAACCGGAGCACCCGGAGGAAACCCACGCGACCACAGGGAGGACATGCAGACTCCGCACAGAAGGCACCCCAGCTGAGGATCGAACCGGAGAACTTCTTGCTGTGAGGCAGCAATGCTAACCACTGCACCACCGTGGCCGGCCTAGATTCTACAAAATACTACTATGATAAAAAGTCAATAATAGACAAGTGAGGAAGTAAACAAATAAAAAAAAATTATGAATCCATAAATAAGTAAATAGCTCAGCAAAAAATGTATCCAATTAAAATGTCAAGACGTGCTTTTTTACCTTTAGTTTAATGCCTCTAATACTGTTGAGCCCTGGGCATTGGGGAAGAGTATCCAGTAAATTTACCAAAGAAGCTCCTTGTTAACAAGTTTCAAATCTAAATCATCCAAGTTAGTGCTGTCAATAATTTTTGTACAACGGTTAAAAAACTAAAGTGCACACATTTTTAATGAATTGCAGCTCAAAGAATGCTGTTACAAAATATACATGTCTGCTGTACTCACAATAGCATACATATTGTTTGGCTAGCCTTTGCTGGAGTTTTCACAAGTTTCTCCAACACGAAAAGGGGTCTATATTATAACATTGAATTCTACAAAGATTGAATGTTATAATATCGAACCCTAAACACCGAAATCCGAAAACATCAGTCAGAATATTCCGAGAAAAGTACAGTTGTGTACCTACCATAAATGTAGATGTTCGAGTGTATTCACTGTTGCAGTCATTACACTTGGGTTATCCTGCTGGCAGGCTACCCGCAGCCGGCCTGAATTCCAAAGTCTTGGTCCGGCATCGGTTGCTGTCGCCTCTTCCCTGACGTCAGTGCGACAGGGGTATAAAAGATGCAGCCGACACCATTTTCTTCAGTTTTTCTTGCCCCAGATGTCAGGTGCCCCCAAAAGAGTAGGCTAAAAAACACATTGCTAATAAAAGCATGCACTAAAATAAACAATACCTTCATCTACAAGCAAATACACCACACAGGTTGTACAGGATAGAGAAGTACAGATAAGTCCCAGCAAAGAAAGGGGGATGGTGGGTGGGTAACCTGGACTGCAACAGTGAATACACTCGAACATCTACATTTATGGATGGTCCACAACTGTACTACGTTCATCATGTTTCACTGTTGCAGTCATTCCACTTGGGTTGAATCCCAAAGCTGAGGTTGGGCGGCTGGGTCTAAATAGAATTAGGAGTGGCTATAAGGCCCTGCAAGAGTGCAGTGACAAAGTCTGCTCTGGATTTAGAGTAAAGAGGCAAGTGGTAGTGCTTAGTAAAAGTGTGCACTGAAGTCCAAGTTGCCGCCTCCAAAATATCCTTGGTTGGTACTCCTCTGAGGAAGGCTGCTGCCCTGGTAGAATGTGGTCTAATGCCCTTAGGCACTGATTTACCATGTTGTGAATAGCAGAAATGAATGCAGTGTCCTATCCATTTTGAAATAGTCTGCTTTGAGATAGCCATTCCTTGTGATCCTGCAGCATATGCCACTAAAATTTGTTCAGTCTTTCTGAAAGCTTTAGTTTTGTCCAAGTAGAAGCGTAGCTGTCTGTGGATGTCCAAAGAATGCAGACGTCTCTCCCCTTTATTTTGTGGGTTTGGGTAAAAAGTAGGCAAATGAATGGTTTGGTTAAAAGCCACACTGGACACTACCTTAGGCATAAATGTTGGGTTTGTCCTTAGAGAAACCCTGTCCGGATGGAAGATAATAAAAGGTTCCACAGCCATTAATGCCTGTAACTCTGAGGCCCTTCTTGCTGAAGTTATTGCTAGGAGCAGAGCTGTTTTCCATGATAAGAATTTTGTCTCATCTGTATTGGGTGGCTCAAAAGGAGGCAGTGTGAGTTTTTCCAAGACAAAATTGAGGTCCCATGCAGGTATTAGTGCTCTCCTTGGAGGTCTTATGTTTTTGCCCCCCCCGAGGAACTGCCTAAGCAATGGATATGAAAAAATAGGTGGGCCTGTATTGTAATGAGCTGAAATGGCAGAGGCATGGATCTTAATTGATGAGAAGGATAGGCCTTTGTCAGCATCTCAGTTAGATATTGTAAAATCTGAGGAATATTTGGAACAAGCATGTCAGTTCCTTGTGCCTGGTTCCAAGCACAGAATCTCTTCCATTTTTCTGCATAAGATTTTCTGGTGCTGGGCCTCCTGGCCTCCAAAATGACATCCATAACCGCTTTAGAGAGATGTATATTCTGAATGGTTACAGTATCCACCATGCAACTAGATTTAGAGTTCTGAGTTGGCTGTGCAGGATCTGATTGTCTTGTTGGGTCAGTAAATGAGGAATTTGAGGCAATGTCCAGGCTGGGCCTTGGGACAAGCTCCTTAGGATTGGGTGCCAGTGTTGGTGTGGCCAATCCGGGGCAATCAGAATCATTTGTGACTTCTCTTGTCTGACCTTTAGAAGTACCTTGGGGAGGAGAGGCAGTGGAGGAAAGGCATATACTGTAAGGTTGTTCCAGCTGAATGACAGAGCATCCACTTTCCATGCTTGTTTGTGATAAGTCCTTGTGCAGAATCTCTGAAGTTGGCAGTTGTGAGGGGAGGCAAAAAGATCTATGTCTGAGCGACCCCATTTTCTTGTTATCATGCTGAAGATTTGTGGATCTAGTTTCCACTCGTGAGGGTCCATGAGGTTTTTGCTTAGTTCATCTGCCAGAGCATTTGTTTTTCCTGGCAGGAATTGTGTTTGCAGGTGTACTTGGTAAGTCAATGCTTTGTTCCACAAAATTATGGCTTGTCTGCAGAGGGGGTAGGAATGTGTACCCCCCTGCTTGTTTATGTACCACATGACTGGTGTTGTCCATCTTTATCAGCAGCTGTCCTGGATGAAGTAGGTCCTTGAAGGCTGTCAGGGCATTTTGTACAGCTAGCATCTCTTTTTGATTGATGTGTAGATGCCTTTGGCTTGTGGGCCATGTGCCCTGAATACATTTTCCTGCCATGTGGGCCCCCCAGGCATAATCTGATGCATCTGTTGTTAGTGTTTGCCTGGCTGTGGGTAAAGTGAATGGCTGTTTCTTGTTGTGGTGACAGGCCTGTGCCCACCATTGAAACTCCTGTTGCAGGCAGGGAATGAGTGAAATTAATGATTCCAGGCTGTGGCAATGCTGAGTCCAAACACTTTTTGGGTACCATTGTAGTTTCCTCATATGTAGTCTTGCATATGGAATTAGCAGAATGCAGGAGGCCATGCAGTCCAGAGCCTGCAGAATTTTTCTTGCAGATAACTGGGTCTTTGTTGCCATGTTTTCAAAGTAAGAAGTCAGTTGCCTTTGTTTGTCTGGCATGAGATAAGCCATCTGGGCAGTTGTATTTAAGCTTGCACCCAGGAATATTATCTCTTGAGGGGGTACTAGTTTTGATTTCTTTTCGTTTACTGTGTACCCTAGGCAAATTAGTAATCTTTTTACAAACGCCAGATGCTTTAGTAGAATGTCTTTGGCCTCTGCTTGAATAAGGCAGTCATCCAAGTAGGGATATATTTGAATTCCTCTTTGTCTGCAAAATGCGATTACTGGTGCCAGGCATTTTGTGAAGACCCTGGGCGCAGTAGATAAGCCAAAGGGCAGTGCAGAGAATTGGTAGTGCATTGAGCCAGCTATGAATCTGAGGTATCTTCTGCAAGATTGTCTGATTGGATCATGCAGGTATGCCTCTCTGAGGTCCAAAATTACAAGCCAAGCCTTTTTGCCCAGCATGGGCAGAAGCTGTTGCAGAGTCAACATTTTGAATTTCAGAATGTCCAGAAAAGTATTTAGAATAGACAAGTCCAGAATCAGTCTCCATGCTTTGTCCTTTCTTGGTACTAAGAAAAGTCTTGAGTAAAATCCTTGTCCCTACTCTTGTCGTGGCACTGGCTGAATAGCCCTCATGTCCATGAGAGATGAAACTTGGTTTTATGCATCTGCCCATTGATTGTGTGGCAGGTCTGGCATACCTTTTGCCTTTGGAAGGGTGTGAAAGTGGAACCTGTAGCTCTGAGAGACTATTTTTAAGACCCATTTGTCCTGGGTAATCGTGTGCCAATTTTGTGAAAAAAGTGCTAGCTTACCCCCCAAGGGTGCTGCCAAAAGATAAATGCTTGGCATTGGCAGAGGTAAGTCATTGGGACTGTTTCCTATATGGCTGTGTTTTGTCTTCTCCGCTTTTGTAGGTAGAAGCACCCCACTGTTTGGGTCTGTATGAGCCCTGGGGCTGTTGTCTGCCTCTAGGGTGTCTGTATCTGCCTCTTTGTGGCCTGTCTTACATGGGAAAGGACCAATTTTTAGAAGGTCAGTTCCTGCTAAATCTGGGTGGCTGCACCTGTAAGAAATCCTTCACTGTCTGCATAGATTTAGCTTTATCCTCCATTTTCTTTAACACCTCTTCTGCCTTAACACCAAAGTATCATGCTGTAATGGAGCATCCAATAATTTTGCTTTAACATGATCAGGCAGAGTCTGTTCCTTTAACCAAGCATGCCTTCTAATGACAGAGACTGTTACAGCGGCCCTGCAAGAGGCCTCCAGTGAATCATAACCACATTGCAAAGTATGTTTTCCCACTTGTTCAGCTGCATGCAATAAATCTTGCAATTCCTTGTTCTCAGCACATTCAGAATTTGTCAACATTTTCTGTTTTAACAGAGACATTAAATGTTGCTGATATTTAAGCATAAGAAATTGACAATTTAAAGCCCTTACAGCCAAGGTAGCAGAAGTGTAAACTTTTTTCCCCCATCTGTCCAGTGCCCTAGAATCTCTATCTGAGGGGACAGGGTTTTTTGCAGTAGCAGCCTTGACCCCTTTGGGACCCTGTGAAATAGGTTGTGGGTCAGCTGCAGGGTTTTTATATAGAAATTCATGTGAATCTGGAACTCTGTAGTATCTATCTGGCTTAACAGGTGCAGGAGGTAAAGAGTTGGGAGACAGGCCGGACTCTGAAAATACATCATCTACAATGTCTAGAACAGGAGGAATATCAAGAGGTCTGTGCTGAGGTAGTAAAAAAAAGTCTCTGAGCGTTTTCTTAGAATCAGAATAATCTTGGCTCTCCCAGTGGAAATGTTCCCTCATGGTATGCAAGGTTTCCCCAAATGAGTAATCCTCAGGAGGAGAAGCTGAAGGAATAGATTCTTCAGCATCAGAATCCTCACAGGGAGGAATAGAATATCCCTCTTCTGAATAGAAGTCAGAGGAAATGGAAACCTCATCAGAGGAATCATACTCAGTGTCTTGCCTAGGCCTCTTATCAGGAGGGGGATGGGAACCCCTGATCAAAGTAATTAGGTCTTCGGCCATTTTGAGCATCTGTTTCTTAGGCATGGAAGTCTGTCCTGGAGAGTGCTGTACTTGTTTCTTTGTCTTTAAAACTGTTTTAGTCTTTGTCTTTGATGCTGAAGTTGGCTTGATATAAAGCTGTGTAGGTCTGAAAACACCCTCAGAAGCCGATGCCTGCTCAGCGGCTCCAGACCCATCTGAGGGATTAGTTTCCGAAGGCCCAATACCTTGAGTATCCAGAGGACTAGCTGTCTCCACGTGAGAGTTGGAGGTGGCCTGTGCCTCTGAGGTAGCGTGTGTCAGGGGCTGCGAAAGTGCCTCACTGAGAACCGGTGAACCGGCAACTGGCCTAGAAGAGGCTTCATCGTTGGTTTTGGACTTCGGATACCTGTCATTTTCTTTTTCCTTGCACTTTTTATTAACTCCGGTCATCGGCTGTTCCAACAGCATTATGTAGTTAAACCTTCGGCCAAAGTAATGAAAAGCAAAATCGTACTGACGCTTAATAGTGCATTGGTTAAATCTAGCACAAAACCGACAACTAGCCACATCGTGATCAGGGCCTAGGCAAGGAATACAGTAAGAGTGAAAATCCTTATGAGGTATTTGCTTCCCACAAGAAATACAATTGTTAATTTTTCTGACATTGGTCTGGAGCAAGAAAAAATTTCCCCAGTACTTAGCTTTATAGAAGACTTCGGATCTGAAATTCAATTTCGAAAATCTCAGGAGTCGGCCGACCGGCACTTGTGAACTGCTTTTGCTTCGAGCACCGCATGGCAAGAAAGACTGAAGAAAATGGCGTCGGCTGCATCTTTTATACCCCTGGTGCACTGACGTCAGGGAAGAGGCGACAGCAACCGACGCCGGACCAAGACTTTGGAATTCAGGCCGACTGTGGGTAGCCTGCCAGCAGGATAACCCAAGTGTAATGACTGCAACAGTGAAACACGATGAACATCATGCACACAACACAAACACACACAAAAAACAGCAATCCACACACATACACTTAAAATCCTACACCTAAACCTAAACTTTACATACACTACTAGCTATCCACTTACCTTAACCCAGCCCTAACCCTAAGGTCCGTCACTATAGCACACTCACCCACGCCCTAACCCTAACTCACCTAACCCGCCCCTAACCCTAACCTACACACAACCGCACACTTACCCAACCTGCGCCCTAACCCTAACTCACCTAACCTGCCCCCTAACCCTAACCTACACACAACTGCACACTTACCTGACCTGCACCCTAACGTCCACACAACCACACACTTACCTTACCCGCTCCCTAACCCTAACTCACCTAACCCGCCCCTAACCCTAACCTACACACAATCGCACACTTACCTGAACCTGACCTGTAATGTTCCAACATATTGAACGCTGAAAACAGCGAAGCCACAGCAACGGTCCACCAAATTCTTTCCCTGGGAAAGAATTCAGTGTCCTGCACCTTTGCTGTTTTCAGTGTTTGACATTACGGGGTCGATATTATAACATTCGCTCTTTGTAGAATTCGATGTTATAGTATAGACCCCACAAAAAGCCAGATAAGAACACATAGCTACATATATCACAAAATATGTTATGAAGGTATAATATATTAGGTTTCCTTATGTTTTTCAATTCTTGTGTCAAGGTAGAATGGGGCCATCTGTTACATGCCTGCAATACTTGCAAAAACCCATGTAAAGGTGACTTGGGCTTTATTAGAAAATACCTTACTTTTTTATTAATAAAACACCCTTTTTCTAAAAATCTTTTCAAATTGTCACCTCCCTTTTGAAAAATAAAGGATGATTACTTAGTATCTTATAGTCTAAAGGATTACTTTCTAAAATCAGTTACTCTTAAGAAGATAAGATTAAGAGAGAAGTAGATATTTATGCACAAACACACACACACACACACACACACACACACACACACACACACACACACACACACACACACACAAACACACGTGAATGTACATATGCACAGTCACATGTACAAACAAAAACACATGCACATGTACATACACACGTGTGTGTGTGTGTGTGTGTGTGTGTGTGTGTGTGTGTGTGTGTGTGCGCGCGCGCACATGAGCACAAGTGTGTGCATGCGTATGACCTGAGTTAAGGCTAAGGATAACACTATAATTTGCACTATTTCTGCCCTTAAGTGGTAGAATAAAGAAATGCCAGCATGTATTTTTGACCACTGCACTATGTCTGCTTGTCCCCTTGTATTAATTGGTATTCCAGTATTTTGATGTTTTAATGAACTACCAAGTGTTATTTGAAACTTATCACAGCAGTAGCCAGTATGTCACTATTCTAGTTCTTAAGGCTTTGTTATGAAATAGGAAAGTTTCTTAAGTTCTTCCTGTATGGATTACTAAGGAAGCATTAATCCATCTGTTTAAAGACCTTTGCTTCAGAGGTACTTATAAATATTTCAGTGAAAACAGTCACTTACACTGGCAACTAAAACAAACAGTTCACTTACTGTAGAATATTTAAATGCATTTCTGATTATGGCATTCAATGAGCAATAATAAGACAAGATTCTGATATACCACTATCATACTATGGGAAGCATCACATAGCTTCAGGTGCTGTGCTATGTCATATCTGATCAGTGTAGCTTAAGTCAAAGTAAAATGCTTATATATCCTTACCTTTTAACATGCTAACATAGACAGAATGACCACATGAATCTGAAACATTTTCAAAATGAAGATCTGCATTGTGTATAAAGCTTTGAAAAGAAACAAAAAAAGTCTGAAGTTTTGTTTTTTGTTTAGCAGTTGGCCGCATTTGGTGCTATGTTAAATGTAAGGAAACCTAAGAGCTGACATATGTTCTAGACCACTGCAGACTAAGATATTGGTGTTGAAATTTAAAATTTATGGTGGCATTCAGAAAGTATCTCACTGCCAGAACTATGTGGGTAATGCCTCATTGGCCAATGGCTCAATAATGATACACTGCAATTCAGAGAAATGATAATGCCACAAGGGGCAACAGCTCACTGTTGGTCATCATCATGTCTCTGAAGTGAACACCACACAGTTACAGGTAACTGCTGTATGACTGAGGGCAGCATGAGGAGTATCACAGTACTTAAGGCTGTTGGCAACCAACACTGCACCACTTCACTTCTGCTATTTTTGTGCAGAATGAGGAGTGTTACAACATTAATACTATTAGTTGCTTTCCAGTGTGCTTGAGTGGTAACTGCAAACTCTGCAGCTGTTTCTTTTATAGCAGCCATGTAACTCTGTATTGGTCTGGCGGTTGTAGTACACAGAGCATACTGATTACTCTCTGAAATCGGAAAAAAAAGCAAGCTTGATATACACATTCCAGATGTCAAGTCGATGCATAATAAACTTTGTTAAGCACAACTTGTAGAACTGTTTTGCTGTAGTTTTGTACTACAGCATACACGATGGCCACCACAACAGCATGAGGAAATGGTAGCAGTGTTTAAAATGTGTTAAACACTTCTCACTCACTCTGTCTGACATACATGTGTACACACACACACACACACACACACACACACACACACACACACACACACACACACACACACACACACACGTACATGCATGCGTACAGACACACACGCACACACATGCACACATACTCATGTGCACACACACACACACACACACACACACACACTCACACAGAAACTCAGAAGGGCAGACTAAAGTGTTTAACAGCTTTTAATGTTGTTAGTCCATCAAAGCTACATTCACTCATCTGTGTAGGAATTCATTTCATGTCTTACAAAGCTATTATGCTTTTACTTGTAAGTTTGAAAACCCATTGTGTTTCATGGCTTATAATGCCATGAAACTTTTAATGCTCCATGCACATGATATTGTGCTATGTTGTATTTATTTAATGGCTCAACATTTATTGTAGAGCTGCCAAACAAAGGTAAAAAGTAGAATATCCTAATGAAAGTATAATGGATTAAATGCATATTAAGCAATCCAACTTGGCAGAGCTATTCACAATGTATAAAGCAATTGTGTAAACTCAGCATAGAGATTTGCCCTGAAATCCAAAACTCTTTGGACTACAGCCCAAATTACACTTAGAAAAAAATTGCTAGCAACTACTGCTGCCATTATAAAGCTGCATGTGCAACAGGCTTAAATCAAAGTTGCTGCTGCTGCTGCCAGACCTATGTCAAGAAGAAGAAGGGGTTTTATACCTTGGTTGACTTAGTATGGACTACATGACACAGAAAATAGTATAGCAAAACTTGGTAGACAGGGAAACAATATAGTAAATATGCAACTCCTTCTGCCCTAATCTGGCAACAAAGGTAAGTGTGGAACATTTCTGAAGAAAAAGTAGATAGCTGCTTAGTCCCACATGTAAGTAGTTATATGTTCCTAAGATGAGACATCAGTCATGTCTACAGTAATATCAGTAATACCATATGATTATGATGTCTGCAATATCTAACTATGGACTTTGCACAATAACATGCATCAAGAATTTCATTTTCACAGACATAAATGCAACCATAAGTACATTAAAAATGTGCAAAGGCTAATGCACAGTGGTCATCACTGGCACAGGGTGGTGTTGGGGTGGAATACATGGGTGCAAGCCTAACATCAATGAAGTGAGTGTGAATGATCGAATTGTGTTGCACATTTGAAAGCTCTGCACTATACACACTCTGATGTCATCTCATCCTCCATGTCAGAACCAACATCAATTATTCTGTGTGAATCCTCTGCTGAGGTGTCAGTATTCTCTGAAAGTGGACAGGAACTTCTCATTTTCAGTCACTGGTGGTTTGCTAGCAGCCCCTCCCCTTGTAGCTATATGTTCCAAGTCAATTTCACATGCCTGCATATCATGTACATCATTGTAATGCTGGTTCTATGTCAGGTTTAGTTATATGTATGGGCAAGGGCTCTGATATCATTTACAGTGAAAATCTATCCCCAGATATGGCCACATGAGTAATTGTCATCTCTGCCTCTTCTTAGGAGGAAGGAGCCACATGGACTTACCGCTTGGATGATAACTTCATTCTCTGTAGCACTGTATGTCATTTTACAGTATGCAAATTTCTTGGGCAACATAGCCCTGTACAAGCTGAAAAATAAAAGAAAATTATAATGCACAACAAAGACACTAGTGATTCTTAATAAAAATATATATATGTATGTATGAATATATGCATCCACCATGTACAAAATAATTTTAAAATAAATGCTTCATATTAGGACACAGAAGTAAATACATCACCACCCCCCCCAAAAAAGAAAGGAAATGAAAAGCAAGTGTGCAAGTTATGTAAGGAGAACAACCACTGTGCAACTCTGTAGTACATTTGCAGCATTAACCAAAGCAATGTACACTTTTCTACTGTAAACAGCTAAAAGTGTTCTTGGATGTCCACTTGTATGGAGGAGAGTCAGTTATATATCACTGGCTTAACACAATCTGGGCTACAAATGACAAACCCCTGACCATGCTAGTAAGTGATACAATACTCTTCTATAATAATTTGCCAGATGGACATAGAAAAGGTTCCATAATGTCATGTTACATTCTTTACAAACACTTGTAATATATAAAATAAGGGACAAACAATGCTTATATTAAAGCTATGGGTGTTTTGTAAAACCCAACATATTAGTAAGGTTGAAGTACAGCATTTGTTAAAAAACAGCAATTTATCTTTGCATCACGTTAGTTGTGACACTAGAAACATGTTTGCAAGTAACTAGCAGCACGCAGCTCTCAGGGTAAGCAGTCTCCCCTACCATGATATACATTTCATTGCCTATGTGATTACCTTAATTTGATGCAGATTCAGCCTGTGAGCACTGTGAATATTCAAATGAGGTGTGAACTCATTAGCATTCATGAGTTCCAGAATCTGCACTAAATAGAGAGAATGTATACAGGGTATAAACACCTACACACTTGCATGTACACTCCCTACCTCTGTAAAGACAAACACTGAGAAGTGTTACCTGCTTAGTGTGAATGATAAACCTGACCACACTATCAATCAGTTTTTCACATTCAGTCCGCTTTGATGTACACTTATCAAGGGTGTGTCTGGGAGAAAGTACTTACAGAAATTTTGTGCCTACCTTTGACTGACTTAGAAGAGCAACATACCTAACATTTATATGATTGTTTATGACAACAGCTTCTGCCTCTGAATACAATTATGTCTAAAATTCTAAGGAACTAGATTACTTGTTGAAACATATATCAACTGCAAGTAAAACACATAGCAGTCTTGTTAGAGATGCACAGGTATGTGAATGATGTTCTCAAAATAAAGATAAGCAAAGACGTGCAGTGTTCAAATGTCTTAATTAATACTGTGCAAGGAAAGATTATTTCCGTGTTGCCAGTGTGCCATCATAGGATCACAGGATCATAGGAGGTTACTAGGCTATCGACCTAGAAGTCATTTCCAGCCTAGCTACTTCATCCCAATGTAATACCATACATAATACAGTCAATACTTAGGATTGTATTTATTAATGACTGCCCATGTCCAGGAGGGTTGTGGGTGCTATCCCCAGTAAGAATTTATGGTGCCCCATCAACTCGTCCAGGTTCCTTTTGAACAGTGTCATACAGGTGCTATGCTTCACATGAATTGGAAGCATATTCCAAAGACCCAGCAGTCTCTGGGAGACAGATATGCCCCTCTAGCATGTCCTATTCATGTCAGAGGCCATATTTTGGTCCCTGGAATGGGTAGATCTAGTCCCATTTGATTTAAAGATGTGCAGCAAATTCATTAGATTTGAGTCAGAGATTGCTCTGTAAGCCAGGAATAAGTCTCCCCTAAGAAGTCTATATGATGGTGACTATAGTGAGAGGGGACTTCATTCTGTCTGTGTAAGACATGTGCTGGAGTCCCTTGATCTTCTTTGTTAGAAACCTCTGAGGTCTCCACAATTGCTTTAGGTGCTTTGTATGGTACATGCTGAAAGGGGCATTATACTCAATTATGGGCCTGATTAGTGACGAGTATAAAAGGATTATAACCTCTTTTGCTCTAAAGGTAATGCCTTTGCTAATCAAGTGACTACATAGAAAGTCTTCCTTACTACAGTAGACACATGGTGGTCAAAGTTAAGGTTGCAGTCTACTTGTGATCTCAGATCTCTTACCACTTCATAGGTGTACAGGACAGTGTTGTTAATTTGATAGTGTGATGGGACACTGTTTTTACTGAAGGGAATAATGCAATTCTTTGCATTCAGTTTGAGACCATGACTAAGACACCAGTCAATGACCCACATAAAATCCTCCTGAAGTATACTGATGTAATTTGGGGATTCAATAATTGCACCCAGTTTGCAGTCGTCTGCAAACTTGGTCAAACACAGCCCCTTAGTTTTGGCCTGAACTTCTGAGAATTATATACCAAACAGTAGGGAGGGGGGCCAACACTGACCCTTGTGGCACTCCACTGGTAACAGGTCTGCTGGTTGATGAGGAGTCACCCACTTTGATTGCGTATGACTGGTTTGTGAGCTAGTTCATAACCCATCTTACAAAAAAAGGGTTTACATTCAGTTTGCTAAGCTAATTGGAAATGCCTGATTATGGGATTGTGTCAAAAGCCTTTGCCAAGTCAAGGTATGCTGTGTACACAGATTTGCCCTCTTCAATGACCCTGATCACATTTTTGAAAAAATCTACTAGTTTTAACAGGCAGAATTTGCTTCTGGTGAAGCCAAACTGGGTTGGATCCATGGTTTGGAGGTTACTTAATGTCTTTATTTATGAGGTCCATGATGATACATCCATGGCTTTACAGATGAAGCTGGTCAGACATATGGGTCTGTAATTCCCTGGGTCTGTTGCTAAGCCACCTTTGTGGAAGGGAATAACTGTTGCTGTTCTCCATTCTGCAGGAACAAAGCCAGTGGTTAGGCTGTGCTTGAATAAGGTACTTAGTGGTTCATGTTTTCATTTGTTTAGAAGACAGCCTGGGATGCTGTCTGGTCCCATAGATGCTGTGTTTTTTGCCTTAGACAAGGCTTTAATGACCTGCTCTTTAGATACAGTATGTAAGGTGGGGGAAGTTGGGGGCCAGGTTTATGATACGTTTGGTGGGGATAAGGGAGTGAAATTTTCACCGCATCTGTCCACTAGCAGGATTGTTATCTCTGCAGGATCAGTGTGTGTCATATCGTTGGACACTAGTTTGGTTTATGATTATCCTTGGCTGTGATTGCTAACTTTTTCTCAAAGTTACCCATAGAGGATTTAACATGTTGTTCTACTTGTCTGTTGAGGATAAGGAGGTACTTTTTCCATTGTTGGGGCCTCACCTTAGTTTTCTTAGACAGCAACTTTTTGCATTTGTTGTAAAGTTTGTTGATGCTGAATGTCCACCTGTGTGACTTTTTTTTTTACTTAGGGCTCTGACTTTGACTCTCTCTGGAACAGCCAAGACTATACACTTATACAAGTGACTGTGCAGGGCTTTAGTGCAAGCTTTGGTGTAGTTACCACTTCCAGCTGGGGGTGGGGCTTGGAATGCACTTATACCTTCCCCTTGGAGGGTATAGTTTGCTTTGCTGAAGTTGTTTTAGTCTGATTTCACCCTTTGTGATTTCTGGTATTAGTGTCAGTTCGAAGGCAACTTACTTGTAGTCAGATTTAACTAATGAAAGTCCAGCAGTTGCATCTGTTTCTCATATCCACACTTCTAACTGCAAATTACATAGTCCAAATGTCAATAAGTGGTTCTGTCATACCTGTAATGTCAGTTAATACTATATCACATATTGGGTATAGGTAACCTTTTCTTTATCTTCCGAGTATGTGTGTGGCACATGATGATAAGAATCTGAACTTTGGCTTGTGAATGCCCTGGTGTCCTGGCTTCTAATCCACAGATGGCAGTGCTTGTGTAACCATAAATGATTTTTGACAAGCATATATTCATGTTTAAATGAAAAAAAATTGAGGAAATGTCAGAGCTATGCAATACAACTGCTTGTTTCATAATGTGTCCTCTATTTCAGTACCTATATATTTTTTCTCTTCATTGTTTGTGCGCCATTTGCAGTTGTGATCTCTGGACTGGAAGCTGTCCCTAGCAGTGAACTACAATTCACTTCCTAAAGAAAAAAGCAAAAAAAAAATAATAATTTGAGCTGACTTCTGTAGCCCAAGCAAGCCTGGCACTGGTACATGGCCATTAGCACTTTGAATAGTTCTCAGTAAAGAAAACGCACCTGTCAGGTAACATTGTTACTCAAAGTATAAGTGTAGTGAGCTTAGAACACAAGGAAAGTTGTTGCGGGGTTCGAATCCAATTAACTGATAATTTTACACAGGGTGTCTGAATACATATTTTCACACATTTTGTGATATCATTGTGTTATTTTTTTAAAAACTCAACTATTCTAAATACTTCTTACAACATGTGAGCTGTTGTCTGTGCACATTCACATCATTCAATATTAACTTCAGTTCTGATAATTTGTACTAGAAATTAAATTTGTGATGTGGCAAGGATATGTGAGAAAATTGAATTTGTCACCATAATGCACGTCTTGCACTGATCATCTCTAGGTATAGCCTATGCTTGAATTTAGTTTTCATTTCAGCTTTTTTTTTAATCTGCCATTTTTTTCTAATTACTTTTGTATTTGCTCTCTGCTTTGTCACACGGACATGGTTCACTTCCCAAGGATAAAAGTAAAAATTTAGTCTAGGCTACCTTCGTTAGTGTAAATGAACCTGGCACCAGTGTGTGGCCATCAGCACTCTGTATACTATGTAGTGAATATATTCCACCTCTCTGATAACTATCCTAGTGGCACAAGGTATAACTGAGGTGACTTGATAAAAATAAGATGTGATACAGGGTTCAAATCCACTTACTTGATAATTTTATGGGGTGGTGTGATTGCATATATACATACATTTTGTTAGATCACTGTGTTGTGCAAAACTCAAGTATTCTCAACAATACTAACAACATGTGAGCATTGTCTGTCCACTTTCACATTATTTAGCATTAATTACAGTCCTGATAATTTGTGCCAGAAATGAAATTTGTGATGTGTCAAGAAGATGTGAGAAGGAAGAATGTGTCACTGTAATGTACTTCTTGCTCTGATCATTGCTAGGTATGTCCTATGCTTGAATTAAGTTTTTCTGTCAGCTTTTTCTCTATCATTTTTTTTTTAATTGCTGGTTGCATTTGTGCTATATGAGCAAGTGCACAGACACAGGTCACTGCCTAAGGAATAAAAGCGAAACATTTAATTTAGGCATCCTTCTGTAGTACAAACAAGCCTAACAGTAGTGCATGGCTGTCAGCATTCTGGATAGTACTTAGTGAATAAATTCAACATGTCAGGTAACATTCCCTGTGGCACAAGGTGTTATATCACATGATCATAAAGAGCAAAGGCTCCTGATACAGGTGCATATCCCATTAACATCTACTTTTACAGAAGGGGCAGAATGAAATTTGTCACAACATTTTGATTAGGAATGTTACAGTAAATGAACATGGTTATCATAACTGCAATAATTGCAAGAAATGTATCATCACTGATTGCGATAGAAGCCAATATAATGTGTGTAAATTATGTTAAACATGGCAACGATAAAGTTTAATGTAGAAAACATATACAGAGGTATGATGGGCACAATATTTTTATTCTATTTATTGAGTTCTCACATATTGTAAGTATGTGCTTACAACAGTATGTGTTATGAGATATGTATGCTACTGTAACCCACCATGGCTTACTCAAGTCATGAAACTGCATGCATTTGAGATGTATTTACAAACATAAACACTCCTCCGGATTTATGAAGCCCTTTATAGTGTGCAGGATTAGTCTTAGAGCTATTTTCGGCAATATGGCCGATGTGCGATCCAGGAACAAGCTCCCGGGACATGCACGTGAGCTCATAGGCTAATCCTGCATGGACCCAGCTCCTGCATGCAAATTACCCTCATTTGCAGGTGAAAACCATGCAAATGAGGGTCATTTGCGATCCAGGAACCTGGCAGCTATCAGTGCAGGACGAGTGCAGTCTACAGAAATGTACTCGGTTAGTAAACGAGTACATTTCTGCAAGCTACAAAACGGAGATATGACAGCTCAAAATAAAGGCTGCATATCACTGAGGAAGCATGCCAATGGCCAAGTATAAGGCCACTGGCATTGCAAACTGTTTCTTAACTAAAAAATCAACTTTTATTTTTTTTTCGCCGATCTCGGCTGTTTAAGCATAGGGCAGCAGTGAGCAAACGAGATCAGAGGGAATATAAAAAAAAAAAAACTTATAATGAGCATTCTAACTAAAAGCAGTATTCTGCCATGCAAGTCAATGGCAGGCATCAGACAACCTGACCAGTGAGTAATGGTTGCTAAGGGGGTAGGCTCAGTGTGGGACATGTAACTATACATTATCAGGCAATCCTATGCAAATGAGGGGAAGGATAGTGAATCCCAGATTTCCCCAGGGTGTGAGGCAGGTCCCAAGAGTGTAAGAGTATAAATAGCTGGGTGCAAGACTAGGATATAGGGAACATCACGGGAGGGTGTGTCAGGCATACTGTAAGTGGATTGGAGCCCTGTGGCTTGGGACTGCTCCTATCTTAGCGTGGCGCACACACAGGCTTAAACAGAGAGGCAATGGGAAGGGAAAACAACAGTAGGAAGCTAATCAAGGAGAACTAGCTCAGGTGACAGGTGAAATTGATCAGAACCAGCCAATTACACAGGCAGCAGACCAGCCCAGCCCAGAACACTACTATAAACTAAGCAAACACCTTTCCCCCTTATTTTTTCCAAAACCTTTGCACCACCAGTGTATACAGACGGGGAAATTTTACAAAATGAAAGCAAGAGAAAAAATGTTAGGGCTGCTTTTGCTATCATAAACCAGCATGTGCAAGAGGCTGAGGGTGGTGAGGATGTGAATGCTGCTGAGCAACCCACAGTGAGGAGACAGAGAAGAGTGTACAGACCCAGGGTAATCTACCAGGGGCTACATGAGCTGGAGATAGTGGAGCGCTATAGGGTGGACAGGGACCTCCTACAGCAAATTGTTGAGCTGTGCTGGCCACATCTCACACACAGAACTAACAGAGGGAAACCCATCCCAGTGGATACCAAGGTATGTGTAGGCCTAAGAATACTAGCTACAGGTACCTTCCAAAGGCTGACTAGGGATAAGATGGGGATTTCACAGGCATCAGCATCCAGGGTACTCCACCAGTTTCTGGATGCCATGTCAGCACATGTCGGTGAGCATGTATATTTCCCCATCACCGGTGAGGCATTGGCCAGCAATATGCATCTCTTCCACCAAATAGCAGACTACCCTGAGGTAGTGAGTGCAATAGACTGCATGCACATGCACATTAAAGCACCACCAGGTGAGTGTGGTAGGTTCTACATCAACTGCAAGGGCTTCCCCTCCATCAACTACCAAGTTGTGTGTGATGCCCAGGGCATAATAATGAATGTGTGTGCTGGCTGCCTTGGAAGCTACCACGATTCTCACATCTGGCATCTGACACAGCTGTACCAGACGTTTGCCATTGGGGACATCCCACACGGTCACCTAGTGGGGGATGCTGGATACGCACTGAAGCCATGGCTGATGACACCCATCAGAAATGCATACACACCCAAACAAGAACTCCATAATGAGGCACACGCACAAACACGAATCATAATAGAGCGTGTGTTTGGGATGCTCAAGTCACGGTTCCGGTGCTTGGACACATCTGGTGGAGGCTTGCAGTACTCACCAAATCGATATACCCAAAGTGTCCTTGTATGTGCCATGCTACACAATATGATCCTGCAGAAACAGCTGCAGCAAGAACAGCATGGGGCAGGGCCACACAGCCCCCCCACCAGTGCCAAGGTCTACACAGGTGCAGAGTGACACAGAGGAGGAACAACCTAAGCCTGCCCCAGTAGGCAGAAGGAGGTGTGCCCAGTATGCCCTGGCCTTGACAAAGAGGCAACGCATAGCACATGCACTGACACAGTAGGGACCCAGGGAATGATACCTCTCTCCGACTTGCACATACAGTAAAAGGGATGCCAAACATGACACTACCTGTGATCAACCATGTATAGGGAGTGTACTATGTACATCCAACATAGGCAGCCCTGCAGCATCACCCTCAGTACTGGGACACCCACAAGGTAAGTAACTCATACATGCCAGTTGGGGGGGGCACATAACCAACAACAGTCACAGCCAGCAGGATAGGTGTAGACAAACACAAACAAATGCTGTACTATGGCCTCTGAATGAGCCCTATGGGTAACCCCTCCCCCAGGCATACACAGACAAACTACTGCAAGCCAGGCAGTTGGATGTAAGTCATGAAAGCTAGGAAGTCAGAAACTAATATGTAGGTAGTTAAAGCTAAGATCTGTAGTACACCGGTAGGCCTCTAGCCAACATGATAGGTAAGAGTACAAACTGAAATGGTGTACCCGACATACCAGTACAGTCCTAGTAAATGTGTAAAAGTGTCAGGTGTGCCACACCATCCTACATACACTTATAGTAACAGTCAGGTGTGCCCCCCACCCCTGTGTAGAAATGTAGAAACAGTCAGGTGCCCCCCCCTGCTATGCAGCAATGTAGCAATAGTTAATGCCAAATGACAAATGTATACACTGCAGACACAGCATGCTACCTGTCGGTGTACAACACAAAGGTAAGCACCGCAGTACAAACTACCTGGACTTGATCCACACATGCAATATAGATGGCCATACTGGGCATGCTCACACACTTAAACACATGAAGGCAATGTCTGCAAACACCAGTGGACCAGGCATATCTGGCAGTTGCAGTTCTTAGTGCAGACACATGTCAGTATGCACCACTCCTGCCTTGCACACACAGTGGATAGGAATACAGACATATATGTAAGTACAACACACTATAATAAGCCAAAGGTAGACAAACATAGATGTGTGGAAGCGGGTGATGGTGACAAGGAGCCATTTGGGCCTGTCCCACCCAGCACACAGCCAAAGGGCCCCAAACACATCAGGTGCAGGTGTCACTCACTGCAGATACTAGCCACCAGTATCTGTCAGCATGACAGAGTATGTGTTGCACGTGCCAGCAGTGGAACATGATTGTACAAGGATGTAGTCACCTTGCAGCTGTATACACGTAACTGTGGCATATGACCCTGTGTGTGCCCGCATGTGGCATGTCAACCCCTGCATGAATGGGTTACGGCCCACGCACACACCGCCCTCCCCGTAGCAATATCATGACAAGCCTACTGAGGTCATCCAATGTGAAATACACCTCTGGGAGAGCTGTAGCTCAGTAATCCCCATGGCGCATCCCATAACTGCGTACTGCTGTAGTGATAAACTAGTTAGGTAGTAGTTCTAACCCCAGACTTGTCAACTGTGTAAGTGCGTGTTTGTGTGTGTGTCTCTCTGACTGTGTAGAGAGAAATGCTTTTTAGGCTACTCACAATCCATACAATTCATATACACAACTTTGGCAAGGCTGCTGATGTCACTCACCTAGAAATACACCTCTAGGGAAATCATAGCTCAGTAATCTTCATAGCATGTCCTGTAACTGCGTACTGATGTAGTGCGATAAAGTCATTAGGTAGGTGCTCTAACCCCAGACCTGGCAATTGTGTGCATGTGTGTGTCTGACTGAGTAGAGAGCAATGCTTTCTAGGCTACTCACACACTGTACAATTCATATACTCAACTTTGCCAAGGATGCTGATGTCACTCACCTAGCAATACACCTCTTGGAAAGTCATAGCCCAGTAATCTCTGTAGTGCATCCTGTAACTGTGTACTGCTGTAGTGAGATGAAGCAGTTAGGTAGGTGATCTAACTCCAGACCTGGCAACTGTGTGTGTTTGTGTGTGAATCTGTGTGTCTCTGACTGAGTAGAGAGCAACACTTTTTAGGCTACTCACACTCCATACAATTCATATACTCAACAATGACAAGGCTGCTCATGTCACTCACTTAGCAATACACCTCTGGGAAAGTCATAGCTCAGTAATCTCCATAGCGTGTCCTGTAACTGTGTACTGCTGTAGTGTGATAAAGTAGTTAGATAGATGTTCTAACCCAAGACCTGACAACTGTGTGTTTGTGTGTGTGTATGTGTTTGCATGTGTGTGTGTGTGTGTGTGTGTGTGTGTGTGTGTGTGTGTGTGTGTGTGTGTGTGTGTGTGTGTGTGTGTGTGTGTGTGTGTGTGTGTGTGTCTGACTGAGTAGAGAGCAATGCTTTTTAGGCCACTCACACTCTGTACAATTCATATACTCAACTTTGGCAAGGCTGCTGATGTCAATCACCTAGAAATACAACTCTGGGAAAGTAATAGCCTAGTAATCTCTGTAGCACATTCTGTAACTGTGTACTGCTGTAGTGTGATAAAGTAGTTAGGTAGGTGTTCTAATTCCAGACCTGGCAACTGTGTGTGTGTGTGTGTGTGTGTGTGTGTGTGTGTGTGTGTGTGTGTGTGTGTGTGTGTGTGTATCTTTGTGTCTTTGTCTGTCTCTGACTGAGTAACAAACAATGCTTTTTTTTTACTCACACTCCTTAGAATTCATATACTCAACTTTGGCAAGGCTGCACCACCTGTGGTGCCTTCACATGTGACTCACGACAGACATATCATGCCTGACAACATGTTCTGTATGGACAGATGACACTGACATCAGGGAATGCTGTTGGCATACTATCAATGTAGGTGAAGGGTAACCTGCTGCCCATTACCAGTTCCTGCCACAGGTGGGCAAGACTGGCACATCTGATAATAATCTGTGTTCACAACATGGGCCAGACACCCAAGGTACAGTTTCACATGTCCCTGTACATGCATGTGGGAGGTGTGCACATCTCAGGCACCATCCATGTCATGGACTAAGGAACACATACATGGCATGTTGTGTACAGCATTGGCCACACACAATACTCACCCAGGTGACTGGATGGGGGATGCAATACCCACCTGTGTGTTTACGAACTTGGTGAAACCACACATTGGGGTATCAACATTTTGGCTGGCTTCACCCCTATTACACGAAGGGCCCGATAAGGTTTTTTTTGTCACTAATTGGTCATAAGGAAAAGGTAAATAAGTAGGAACTCAGAAACTATTAAAAATTTGAAATTATTTGAGAGATTAAATGTAGCATATGAACAGGATCTACATTAGGGGGACAAAATGGAGGAATTCTTAAGCGGTTTGGAAATTCCGCAGCTAAGCAGGGAGGAAGGAGAGGAGGTAATAAGTCCAGTAACTGTTAAGAAGAAGAAGAAATGAGAGAAGCAGAAGCAGTGGGGAAATCTCCAAGAGTGTGCCAATGGAATTATGGGATGGGAGGAGGAGGAGGAAGGGGAAAATGGTACAAAATGTTTAATATTTTAAAGGAAGGAGGAGTGGTGAGGGGAAAAAGGAAAAAAAAAGCTAGCCATACTTACAGAAAGGAAGGTGATGGTCAGTGAATCTTGTCTTGTCTTCAATTTCAATGATGTTGAATTGATTAGAAAGTATTTATGTATTTGCAGCAGATAGACAACAACAATAAGTACGACATATCATCATTGGACCAATGCGGATTTGCTAGAATGGCTAGGAATAGCAAACATTTGATAAATGTAAAAATCAGTGTGTGAAAATAAAACAGTTTTGATGGTATTAAATGCAGAGAAGGCATTGACAGGGTTCATTGGAGGTATTTGTGCGATATTTTGTTGAAAGTGGAATTTCTTAAATTATTATTCTTTCGCAATAGATTTAGAAGACCTCTGTGGTGGCAGTGAAGGTAAATGGAGAACTGGCCGCTGAGCTTAAAATAGAGAGGGGAACATGTAGGAATATCCACTTTCCCCTCTGTTTGCATTATCTTTAGCATTATTACAAAAACAAAGCAGAATGAGACAAAGGGATGGGAATGATTTGATGGAGTGGAAAAGATAGCTATATTTTCAGATTATGTGATATTCTGTTACATCTGTCTGTGTTCAGAAATTAATTCAAATTACTATTTTAGGAGCTGTCAGGATACAGAA
The DNA here is from genome assembly GCF_019279795.1 of Protopterus annectens. Classification (NCBI taxonomy): domain Eukaryota; kingdom Metazoa; phylum Chordata; order Ceratodontiformes; family Protopteridae; genus Protopterus; species Protopterus annectens. The sequence continues at coordinate 487,655,980 of NC_056725.1, read as the reverse complement.
TAGACAAGGACAAAACAAAATCTATATTTGTGAATTATGCATCCATCCACCTACAAGATGACACAGGATTATCGAAATATATGGCTGCATTTATAATATTAAATATCTGGGAATGTAAATGGCAAAGAATTCATATTCTCCCAAAGAACATTGAGATGAAGCTTAGTCTATTAAAATGTTAGAAGTGGTTATTGATATACAATATAGACCAAAGAATACAGTCCATAAAATGCTTGGAATATCTGTAAGTATCCATTAGTCAGTCATACTTGTTTGACTTTGGGGTGGGATTTTGAGTAGTTCTATAAATTTGTAGGGGGGAAACAAAAACATAAAATTGAATGGGGAAAATCATCCTTTCAGAAAAAGGGAATTGCCAGTCCCTCATTTGTAGTGATACTTCTAAGCAGTTCAACACTGATTGGGGTATTCTGTTCAAAATAGTAGCTATAACTCTAAATGGGAAGAGGGTGATGCTAATGCAGGGTGGGTATAATCAAACTATACTAAAATAAATATGTGGTCACATGGTTACATGTGGAAAAAAAAATTTTAGGAGATGCACTTGAGATCTTGAAAAGTGTGATAAACAGAACGGAGTTGGCATTTTGAAAATTTGAGGCATTGCCTGTTGGGTTAGGGAAACTTAATCCTGCTTATGATACTATAGTCTTAAAGCAACAGTGGTGTGTAGAAAATAAGGTGTATTATTGGGACCAATTGAAAATAGGTGATAGGTAGATAGGGTGGGGGAATTTAGGGAAAAATACAGGCTGAGAGCAGGGGAATGTGCTGAAATACAGGAGGCTGTGCAGATTACTAGAAGCTTGACGGGGAGATAGAGGAAGGAACTGCAGACACCTGAGGTAGTTAATATACTAGTTAAAGCATGGACTACTGATACAAATACAATTGATTTATATAATCTACTAATCAATCTAGTGTGGCAAAGGATGACTGAAGAGGTCATAATGGGAGAGAAATGGTATGTTGTCTGTAGAGCTCCTTATAAATTGACTAAGGCGTGGAAATGAGGAAATCTAGAATCTTCATGTGGAAGTGTTTTACATAAGTAATTTTTTTTAACACTTCATATAGATTGGACTCCCCCTGTAAGTATTATAAACAAATTGAAAGCAATGTGCCCAGGGGATAAGTTTTTGAGATGCCAAAAATTAGAGGAATTTTGTGGAAGAACTGCAGGCATTATTTAGGATAGTTGGTGGGGGGTGAGAGGTGTTCGAGACAGATTATTAACTAAGCTGGGCACGGCATCTTAAAGGTCAGTAGTCAAGTGGGTGCATTGGGAACAGTTAAAGGGGTGAGGAGGGGAAAAGTAAAAAGGGAAGAGCACCAATTACGAAGAAGGGATGACAGAGGCTAGGAGCATTAAACTGAATGAGGCCAGAAGTAGGTAAGACTAGAAATACTAATAATGGGCAGTCATATAGGGTGAAAATAAATGCTCAGGATAAGTGAGCAGTCTCTTGCAATGTGGATTTGGGGAAAGTAAACATTATGTGAAAATGTAATCCAGGGTTTTGGGCTGAGTTTACTGTTTAAGTATGCAAGTACAGTTAAAGGAAGAGTTAAGTTTACTGATACATTTTGGGCCAGCCATTGAGGATGAAATATGTGCACCATGCATGAGGGTTACATATATATCTGTAATTTATGTATTTAAATAATCTACTGACAAATGAAAGAAAGAAAAGAAAGAAAATGCATAAAATTGTAATCCGCTTCCATTAAATTTTAAGGTAGTGCAGGCTGTGAGTAAGACTCCAAGGTTGGGAGATTTTGTAAATGAGCTGTTCTATCAAAAAAGTAAGTAGCAGTTAGTACTGGAATGTTTTAGACTGATTGATGGCATCATTTTGAACCCATAACTTAACAAAATGGGGCATACATTTTTTTTAAATGTATATGGAGTGCTTTTTATATTTTACAATGCATTGTGGAGTGTTGCGATTATTATAAACCTTTTTTGACCGTATTTAGACAGCTGCAACATATTTTTTAATTAAGTGCATTTCTTTACCCGAGAAAGGACACACTGAAAACTGTTGTGTCATTTTTTGCAAGCAAATTATTTTACTTTTGTAATAGTGAACTGAGTTTTTGCAGTTGCTACTTTTTGTAGCATGTTTGACCTATGAGGATTTTTTATTTGAAGTAAATGTCATATTGGGACAAAAGGAAGAAAAGGCTGCCAAATGGATCACTTAAAGTAACATTATATAGATGTACAGAATGTAATATTTGGACTGGGGTTCTCTGCTGTCAGAAAGAACAGAATGTAGGGAAGCAGAGCCTAGATGGCCAACTGAGAGCAGTGAAGTTTGAGAGCTCCATAAACTAGTATTATAATAATATAGGACATTTTTTATTTTCAAGTTTAAAACGGCAGAAATCTGTAGATAAACTGCTAAACTACATAAATATCAATTTTAGTGGAGATTTACAAAAGTTTTCTTGTCAAGTAACTTGGAGTTATATTGAATCACTGAATATGAACAACTCAAGGAATTCTCACCCAGATACTGCTTTGAAAAAAGAACTGCAATTGATGACATCTACCTTACAGGAACTATCTCTGAAGATGGATGGCTTTAAAAATGACTTAGAGAACCTCATATTAAATTCTCAGAAACAGACTAATACTCTTAAGGAAATACTACAGCAACACCATACAAAAATAACAAATATAGAGACTTCTCTAAATGACATTGAAGGGAGACTCAAAGAGGAGGAATTCCAAAAAGAATTTCTGCTTAAACAGAATACATGGCTGCTTAACAAAATAGATGACTTAGAAAACAGGGAAATGAGAAACAACATAAAGATCTTTGGTCTGCCTGAAAACACTGACAGTGAAAACATTTCATTCTTAACAACCTGGATTCTTGAATTTTTACACATGAAGGAGGGACTTTCATTTGGAATTGAAAGGGCGCATAGAGCACTGAGGAAACCTGCTTCTAACTCAACAAATACGCCACCTAGATCTATAGTTATAAAATTTCTTTCATTTGTGGAGAAGGATCTAATATTAAAATCTGCTTGGAGAAAATCACCATTAAAATACAATCAAAACCTGATAAGATTTGACAATAATTATTCTTCCAGAATACTAGAACAAAGGGAAAAAGTCTGGCCAGTAATAAAATTGTTGAAACAAAAGAACATTAAAGCACAGCTGGCCTTTCCAGCCAAGGTAAAAACACTTTTTGCCAATGAGATGACAACCTTTAATGACTTAAAAGAAGCTACTATATTCATCAAAAACAACAACATAGTGTCTATCCCAGAAGAAATGGAATGGATGGTCCCTACTCTTAAAAGAATAAAATAAACAAATCCTTGGACTGATGCTAGAAAGAATAACTCAAAAACTGATTCCAAGATAGCTGTCCCAAAAAATAACTCTTACAACTACATCTCTCAAAGTATCAACTGATATGGTACATCACTTGTCATCTGTTTTTATTAAAATAAAAGAGGAGGGTTTCTTAAACAACTGAGAAGCATTAATGATTTATTCAGAATGTTCAAAGAGTCCAGAAATTCTTAAACACAGGTAGGTCAAGATGGGTTACTATTTACATTATATATAAGCCAAACAAAGCAACATATAATACAATATTATATTATACTAGTTTATGGAGCTCCCCTCATGTTATCTATGCTGTGACCCCAGTTATTCTAATTAGAAGTAATATAATTATTGACCATAGGATGGCTAAAGCCAATCTATAACCAAATGGAATAGATTGTTTTAAGCACAAAAAGGGAAACTGGCAAGGCTTAAAATGGCCCACAAGGGCAGCTAGCCTAGTACTTAACCTATGAACTTAACATGGCTGTAATGCATGGCTTCTGTTAGTAGGTGATGGCCATCCCCCTGGAACTCACTGCACCCATGTCCAGTGCATCTGATCAGCACCCTGGCATATACTGAGCAACATACCTGCTACTCACAGCCTCTGTGTGTTTCTGGATTACACGTGGACATGCGTTTAGTGAATGCTTGATGTGTATTTACAGATGTCATCATCAGTGGTGCATGTATGAGTGATAGACTACTATTAGACTGACCACAGACACAATGTACTCTACCTATGGTGAGTGTAGACACCATTATTGACCATTATTGAGCCCTGGCTGATGTTGCCTGTGGTACACATAGGTTCATAGATGAGTACTGATCTATTGGTCTTGGGGCCTACATAAGCCTAGCCACAAGGGTTCCCAGCCATGCACCACCCACTACTGCTATTCACCTGTGCCCCTGTCAGGTTGTGGCACAGACATGCTACCCAGGTTGAATTCCCCATTTCACATCCAGTTGTCAAGTGTTTTTGTAAAGAGGGCCAATGAGTAGCATTGCCTGACATGTATGGGTACTTCATTCCAGATTGTGGGAATTCCTCAGGACAGGGTCCTATCCATCCAGTATGTTCTGTGTAATGGGTTGATGAGGTTTAGGACCCTGGAGTGTGTGTTTGCAGAGGGAGTGGGATGTCTTTATGTGTAGCATGTTCAACTGCTCTGTGTATGAGATAGCTGTGTATGTTGGTCAGATGTCAGCTGTGCCAGGGCAATGTGTACTGGTGTGTAGCCATGGCTGTCTGAGATGGACTGTGTATTGCATGTGTTTGAGGCTGGTAATCCCATTAGTGAGGTGTGTGCTCTGTCAGTGCACATGTACAGCATGCATTATGGGTAGGTGTGTTAGATGTGTACATGGCCTACACCTTAGCTATGACATGCACAGCGAATTGCCAAGCATAACCTTAAACCATACTCACCGGTATTGAGATGAGATAGAGTTGATGTCAGTGGCCACAGGTGTGGCATTGCTGCAGGGTGGCTGCAATATTACAGTACAACAACAGCTAAATTCCACAGTTCTACAGATTATGCATTACTGCTTATCAGTACCACACAGAAACAGACCCCACATCTCACATATGCATGAGCTACCTGTACAGCTGCATACACTACAGTAGCCTACTGCTATGCACTGGAACCTTAACTGCATGCTCCATGTCTGGTGAGTATGTAGCACCCATCTCCATGACTGTATAAGTCTGTAGCTCTTGTGGGTGGGCAGGTGCTACCAGGCTCATGAGCAGCTCCTCCACTTGGTGTGGGGGGGATGGATGTTATGCCCCCCCTGTTGCAAGGTGGTCACATTGCACGGCAGTGGCACGGCAACATACATGGCAGAACAGGTCACTACAATGATGGCAGACCTGCTCATATGTATGGCTGTGCATCCCCACCTCATTCACCCTGTGCACCACATCATTCCATATGGCTGTTTACGCCTGCAGGTCATGGCTTGTCCATGAGAGTAACAGCTGGTAGTTCTGGATGATGCTGGTGATTATAATTTCATCCTCAGCAGCACTGTAGGTGGGATTCCTCGGATGCGCCATACTCCCTGAAAGACATAATGATTGTATTATGTCTGAGCAACTCATATGGCAAGTTTACCATAATACAATACACATATCAGTTTCCCACCACCATATTAGCTCCAAGTTAATGTTCACACAACGCTAGTGGTATGTCTCTGGTATATGTACCATTGGGTCATATATTGTATTGTACAACACTTTCTGCTATGTGTTTATAGACATGCTCCCTGTGGGGACACTAGAGTTGCTGGTCTGTTACAGAGTATTTCACCTGCATGCCACTGTCACTGCCACTATGTTTCTACATATGCATGTGGTATGCCTGCTATGTAATTGCTACACATCTGCCATTCTGTGATATTGGGGATATCTATGCATGCTGTTGGACATGTTCTGGGATTGTGTGGACTATTACAGCCCACATATGTTCCATGACAGTTACACACCAGTATGTGTAGGGGTTATTTGCCAGCAGGAACACCATTCCCACCTAATGTGCACATGTTACCAGTCCACATCACATCCGTGACCCACCATGGAAACTCATTATCTACTGTTCTGGCACTAACTTCATGAGGAACCACCTTAGGGCATGGTGTCCCCCCCCATGGAGCACACACAGACATACATCTGTCACCCAGTTAGGTCCAGGGTATTGTGCATAGGGAACTACACAGAGACATGGGGTATGTGCTACATCACCTGGAGGCATGCAGTACACCTACACAAGGTTCAACACTCATGTTCCTCCTGCTCAGCTCACAGCCCAGGCACCTTTATGTCCATGTAGATGCTGTTGTGACTATCCATGGGTGGGCACCACGTTCCCTTTGTTCCCATGTGGGGGCTCAATGGCTTCGACATTCCAAATGTAACTACCTGTCCACAGTGTTTAACCACCACATGTGTCATATACTAGCCCTGTATGCTGTCTTGTTTGTTACCCAACCAGACCTACATACCGATATGTGCCTAATACCCTTCACCAACATATATATCTCACCTTTTCAAACAATTGAGATGTGTTCCAACATGGGTTACACACCACACTCCACACTCCACACTCCAACTTGCAGCTATGTACTGTTGTGTAGGTATGTTGTGCATTGATGTCTGATGTTCTCTCACACATGTCATGGCAGGGGATATGTACTGACATATATATATATATATATATATATATATATATATATATATATATATATATATACACATATACACACACACACATACACACACACACATATATGTATATACATATATATATATATATATATATATATATATATATATATATATATATATATATATATATATATATATATATATTTATATATGGTTCTGGGTCATAACATCGACAACCAGAACATCGACACCGACTTCACCGACGCGAAAACACCGACACAGAAATCATTGACACTACAAACCACTGACATTTAACAGGTAAGGTGTTTAACTTTTGCTAATCATGCCTACCATAAGGACTAAGTAATACAATTATCATAACACTGCCACACTTCCTGAAACATTGTAGGCATGATTAGCGAAATGTAACCCCTTACCTGTTAAATATCCGTGATTTGTAGTGTCGATGATTTCTGTGTCGGTGTTTTCACGTCGGTGAAGTCGGTGTCGATGTTCTGGTTGTCGATGTTATGACCCAGAACCATATATATATATATATATATATATATATATATATATATATATATATATTTGGGTTACCCTCAGATTATCGAATGTTCAAATGATCGACACTGATATGGGGAAGACCATATCATCGAACATTTAAATGTTCGACAATCTGAGGGTTTAAAATTGGGGATAGATATTAGACAGCTAAGGTTGTCTAGTGATCCCCGTGTATTCCGGTCACTCCTGTTACCTAAATATACCATCTCCGAGATCGCACTATATTCTGATAATGGGAAATGACGGAATACGGACCTCCGTACAGCGCAGAACGGGAATATTTCCCAGTTACTGCAATGTAGTGTGGTCTCGGAGTTGGAATATTTAAGTAGGGGGGTGTAGGGGGAACAACCCGCCACATGGGGGAGTGCAGGGGGGCTTGCCCCCCTGCTATAAACAGTTTACTTTTTTTGGATTAGGTTTTTTTTTACATTTACATTGTCGAACATTTAAATGTTCGATGATATGGTCTCAGTCGTATCAGTGTCGGACATTTGAATGTTCAATGATGTAAAGGTAACCCATATATCTATATATATATATATATATATATATATATATATATTTATGTCTGTATATAGATATATATATATATATATATATATATATATATATATATGTATATATACATATGTGCATATATGTCTAGCTATCATTATGTGTTGTTTATATACCTATATAAATGTGAGCATGAACAAAACAACAATAAACTGAATAAATAAAATAAGAAAGAGCTATACGGCTCACAGACAGAAACCAGTAACCTTTATTTAACGCTTTCGTCAGTTGTCAACATTGACTTCTTCAGAATGCAAAAAAGTAGCACACTGAACCAATTAAATATGCACTTTTGTCACATGACTTACACTAATAAAACAATTAATTAATTTTAAAAGGTGTATGTTCATATTATTTAAAAACTGAAAATAATGATAAATTCACTATAATACTAGCAGTAGGACAAACATTATTTTCTATACATAACATTGAAAGCAGCTTTTGAAACAGACAGAGCTATGTTATCCAAGCTGAGATGATAAAACATATAAAAACCTGTACAAAGTTGATAATCAAATTCTCAGAAATAAATAACAATAAATGACCTCTTAATTCTTTCACAATCTATTGGCTTAAAATGTCCTTAATAAAATTACATTTTTATTCGCATATGAAATTCAGCTTTTAACTTGAGATAGCTAGAAATGGAAACAGTTTCATTAAGCCCAGGGGTGTATGTTGCATTGCACTTAAGCTGCCACATTAATTCTCAATACTCTAAAAAAATATCAGAAGGACCCCCCCGTCATTGTTTCCTATCTGTTCAAGGGCACTGAATTTAAACTGATGACCAGGATGTTCTTTTATGTGTTTGTATAACGCATTCTTGAGACTGTTCTTTTTAATGTCATATAAATATTGGTAAACTCATTTATTGAGGCTATTAATACCAGGATTTTCACCCACAGAGAGGGAAGAGCATATGAGGGGGGGGGGGGAGTTCCATGAGTAAATCACAATGTTAGCAGCATCATTAGTAATGTTGTTGTTGTTGTCTTTTCGCTTTTTTAGTAGGTCGCCACAGCGGAAACTCTCCCCGCTAATGATTGGACTTGCTGAGTTAAACTATATGCAACAAAAGAAGCCCACCCCTCCTCGATCTTCAGGATATACCATATCCATAACGCCCATCATGCCTCTCATTCCCATGGGAGTAGCATAGTGGATGCCAAGCATTTCATTACTCAATGCAACACCTTCATCTGGTGCTTGTAAAACATTGTAAAACTAGCACAATTCATAATATTATTTGATATTATTTGAATGCAAAACTGTATGTAGTGTGTGTTTGTTTATGCTTATTTGACCTGTTTACAAGTCAATCACGGTACATTGCTGTTGTTAATCCACGCCCTCCGTCATGTCAGTCACACCCATTCCTGCGCGAACTCGAAGGTGGGTTAATACTGCAATTTTGCACTGCAATTTTATTAAGGACATTTTAAGCCAATAGATTGTGAAAGAATTAAGAGGTTATTCATTGTTATTTATTTCTGAGAATTTGATTATCAACTTTGTGTAGGTTTTTATATGTTTTATCATCTCAGCTTGGATAACATAGCTCTGTCTGTTTCAAAAGCTGCTTTCAATGTTATGTATAGAAAATGATGTTTGTCCTGCTGCTAGTATTATAGTGAATTTATCATTATTTTCAGTTTTTAAATAATATGAACATACACCTTTTAAAATTAATTGTTTAATTAGTGTAAGTCATGTGACAGGGTGGCCACGGTGGTGCAGCGGTTAGTGTTGCCACCTCACAGCAAGAGGTTCTCCAGTTCGATCATCGGTTGGGGTGCCTTCTGTGCGGAGTCTGCATGTCCTCCCTGTGGTCATGTGGGTTTCCTTCGGGTGCCCCAGTTTCCTCCTAAATCCCAAAGACATGCTGTAGGCGGATTGGGCACACTAAGTTGGCCCTAGACGTGAGTGCATGCATGTGTGTGCCTTCTGTGGAAGGTTGGGCGCTGGGCTGGCAACTTGAGACCGTAAAACTCCACTGCCAATCATGAGCGGACAGTGATCCACTGTGGTGACCCCTAACTGGGAAAAGCTGAAAGAAGAAGAAGTGTAAATCATGTGACAAAAGTGCATATTTAACAAGTGGTTCAGTGTGCTTTTATGTATTCTGAAAAAGTCAGTGCTGACAGCTGACTGAAGTGCTAAATAAAGGTTTCTGGTTTCTGTCTGTGAGCCGTATTGTGCTTTCTTATTTTATTTATTCAACCTATATAAATGTATAACTGTCCGAGGTTCTGTAGACATATACAGCTGTGAATATGTATCACACATATATGTATCGGTATGTGGGGTGCATACGAACATCTGGGCAACACTCATGTAACTCTCTTTACTTTACAGCTGAACTGTTCTGCCTTGCTGCAACAAAGACAGGTGTCACATGTGAACACAGACTAACATTAGGGGGTATATATGGTGACAAACTTTAGATAAGCATATCATACTGCAATGGCAGTTGGGCATGCTATGCTACAATTTAACATGACTGTTCTGCAGGTTGTGTGGTCTCTCACCCATGTGTCTGTCATGGCAGTATTAATACCCCCACCAGCCATTGGCCACAGTAATTTACAGAACACAGATATCATGGGTCACATTTGCCATTCACTGCTGATCTGCACATTTGACAGGTATGTCCCACTGCCCACAGGGACTGACACTACTGTCCAGTGCATTTGCTGAGCAGAACATCATTACAGGAGCAAGTACTGATGGCACATATACATCCTTTCACATTATACATCCCATTATTCTTTGCCATATACTACATGCAAGTAGACGCATATCTGGTTCACATACCTGTTGTGTTTTTTCTGCTGTAACACAACCCTGAGCTTTGTGATCTTTCTTGAAGTTTTCTCTCTCTCTCTCTCTCTCTCTCTCTCTCTCTCTTTCTCTCTCAGTCTCTTCAATAGAGTGATTAAGCTGGTCTGAATAGATTTCAGCATGCTTTTGTTGGTATTGCACATGATCAGGTGGTGGCCTCTGCACCAGTGTCCACCAGTTAGTAATTGCATGCAGCTTGCCCACTTCAGATAACCAATGTCATGGGAACCCTGTATTTTAAATTGTTGCCTTCTGTGGGCGTTGTCCCTTCACCTTTCCAGTATGGAAGACATCCTTCCTGTGTGTGGACATCAGTGTTACAGACAGCAGGACAGTAGGTAGCAATACCTGTTACAGCAGAACCTGCAGACACAGTCCAAATCACATTTGGGTAAGGTTTCAGACCTACAGACAGTGTGAGTAGTGTTGTTGTGTGCATTGTATCTTGCTGTTCTTACAGGGTTTCTGTGTACATGGTACTTTTTCATGGAATGTTGTCTGTTAGGTTTTGTCTGTGCACCACACAGGTATTGTACCAGCTATATCTGTGGCATTCTGTCTGTTGAGTGCTATCAGTACATGGCTACATCCATTTCTATTTCAATGTCGTATCCCTGCATAAGGGTATGCTGCAACAAATCCTGTAACACCAGCAATTTCCAGGGTGTGTAACAGCAATAATGCAAATATGGCCCTATGTTCCTGCCTCTGCCCTCCACATATATGCCAGTCTTTGTCTTGCTGTGATACAGGAAGGGTTGTTAGGTAATTGCCTATCATTATTTACTGCTAGCATTACTGCTATCATCACAGTCATGTCATGGACTCCCACACCAACTGTTGGGCCAAGTCCATATATATGGGGACAACAGCTGGAGAACACATATGTGCCCTTGTACATTCCAGAGGTAAGTGTGTGGTACACAGTGTTCTTTGCCCTTGTACAGCCTTTTATGGGGGGGGGGGTTCTATGCCATTAACCTAGGCTACGACACCTTTTCAGGGATATAACTGTTAATACGAGGGTCATTCAGTATGATAGTGAGATGTTAGGTTAAGCAATGTTATGTACAAGATACTGTGACATTAACACAAGTGCTACTTTTCTCCCTAGGGCTTGACTGCAGGGTGTAATTGGAGGCTGCTGAACTACATCTGTAATTGTTGATTGTTACGTATCCTGAAGGCAAATCTTGTTTCTACTGTTGTACTAATTGAAGGCCTTGGCCTGGACAGCATAATATGGTATATATACACACTGATTGCATCTACTGTTTTGTGTGGGCCTTGCATTCATCACTGATCACATATTTCAAACCTTATGTAGTGTAAGTACTGGCATACATTATTGTATAGTACACACATAAAGGTTATCTGTGTATGCATACCTGTGTGTCGTGTCATGCCCTTTGAATTGTGGGTGGGTATATGTTTAATGTCAGTATTCACATTTGTGGGAATGGTTGCCACACTACACATTTCACAGGTGCCAGTTAAAGGGCTTGTGGCTGAGGGATATACTTTGCACCTAGTACTTCCACACTACTTCTACATATGTATGGCTACTGATACCTTTTGTGTGTGTATATGTGTATGTACCTATATATATCTCATATGGCTATATCTATATATATGTATATATATATATATATATATATATATATATATATATATATATATATATATATATATAGATATACATCTGTATATATATATATATATATATATATATATATATATATATATATATTATATATATATATATATATATATATATACACACATATATAGATATATATATATATATATATATATATATATATATATATATATATACACACACATACATATGAACATATGTATGTATCTATATGCAATTGATGTTATATGATTATTTGTGAGTCATACATTAATATATATATATATATATATATATATATATATATATATATATATATATATATATAGCTGTCTATCTGTCTACATTTACAGATATATATCTGTCCATATGTCCATGCATGTTCGGCTCATATTTTGGCCTGTTCCTCATTCACTTGGCAATTGCCATGGATGATCGCAGCATTGAAGTCAGTAAATAGTGCCAAAACTTTTGTGTTTCAGACTTCATCTCCTTCTACATATCTGTTCTAATACATATAACTGTGTAACCAGCAACATTTTAAGTGTATTAGAGCATTAGTTGACATATATCCTTATTTGTACCCACAGTGTGGCATACTTTGTCCTGACTTCTTGCATTAACAGGTTGTGTGGTATGATATTAATACATTTCCTGTACTGTTGACTGATTGTGCTGCATGATATGTTTATCAGGTTATGTATATCTGCCATGGTTTAGTGGTAAGTAACCTTTCTACTCTTCTTCCTATTACTCTTGGGGTCCCACAAGGCTTCATCCTGGGACCTCTCCTCTTCTCTATCTTTATCAACAACCTACAGCTAAATATTCCACAATCTGCCTGAATACAATATGCAGATGATTCCACACTAGTGTGTTCTGGCACCTCATCTGCCGAGCTCCAAGCTATCAACCAGACAGTATTTAACTCAGTTGAAAAATGTTTTTTGCAATGTTGCCGCCTACTAAATGCCAAAAAAAAAAAAAAAACAAATTACTTGTTTTTACTCCTACACAGAAGTCTCCCCCAATATATCTAACTGTCAGATCCAGCAATGGTACTATAATTACACCTGATCCAACCACCAAGCTCTTAGGTATAACAATAGATCACAATATCAACTTTGACACATATATTAACACTACAATTAAAGCTGTTAACAGAAAACTGGGCTCACTCTATAAGATAAAGTCCTTCCTCACCCCTGAAGCCAGAACCACCATTGCCCATACCCACCCGATCTCTACTCTCCTCTGTGCTTCATCTATCTATACAAATCTTTCCAAAACTAACCTAAACAAACTAGCAACCTCCTACAACAACATTGTCAGATTTGCTACACGTTCATCATATAAAACCAATCACTGTTTAAATCTGAAACAACTAGGCTGGCTTGAACTCCAAAACCAGCTACTATTTCAGCAACTTACAGTTACCCATAAGATTCTCTTTCACACTGATAGGACTCCTATTTTTAGTAGCATAGTTGCTCTTTCTTGAAGTCTTACTACCCTACACCTAGCAAATAAATTACAAGTAACCACCCAGAAATCCCTTAATAAAGCCAGGAACTCCCTCTTTTCTAATTCCGTGGGTAAGATTTGGAACAAATTCCCTTGCAACCTACAATTACTTTCATCCTTATCACTTTTCAAGCACCGACTAAAACGACACCTTAAAGTACATTGGTTATGCCCATGTACCAACCCAGATTAACATTAACCATCTAGTATACCCCCCCTCTATTACCCACTAGGGTGCAAATACACCCTCTTCTTAACCAATATTGTAGTTTTCTTATTTCCTTCTTACTTCATGAAGCTTACTCTTTACTTTTCTAAAACCCCTCACCTCCTCCTGATACTTTTTTGTCAGTGTTAGTATTAATGACACCTATGACATATCACGCAAAGCTCTTCAAGCATAACAACTAGATAGAAACCTTCACCCCTTCCTTACTATTTTTGTTTAACTATTGTCAAACTTTATTCCTCATGTACATGTTACTCATACTACTGCTTAGCCAACACCCTCACTTATGCTTCTCTTTTGTTGTTTGTTCCTTCTGTGCTAACCTAAGCCTACTTTGAATTTAATTACTATTTAGAATCTTGAATCTTTGCTGTTTGAAGATATTTTTTGACTAAATTAGACTATACCTTTTGCTGTAACTGCATTTTTTAACATGTATTATTTCTTATGTAAAAATGTACTGTTCTGATTTATTTTCATTTGTAGTCCTGTTACATTAGCTTAATTTTGGAGCTTATCTCCCCAGGCCTCTACTGAAAATCAACATGTATCCAGTTAGACTAGCCCAGTCAACAAATGTAAAATAAAAATAAATAAATAAAATAAATCACTTTGTGTATGGAGTGCAAGGTCCTGGGTTCGAGTCTTGCACGGGCAGTTTATTTTTTTGCTGGGCAGAACAAGGGACGTTGGCTACAGAGTGATTAAGGCACTTTTAAGCAGTTGTAAGCAGGTTTGCACATTGGTAAGCATTGCCAACCTCTGCTTATGTTTTCTTACAGACAGCTTCAAATTTCTCAACCTGTGTAGGCATAGCTTACCTCCGCACAAACCCGCACAAACCTGCTTACTGGTGCTTAACAGTGCTTACTGCCGCTTACCCCATGCTAATTCCTTTAAAAGAAAAGAAAAAGGGGTTGATAGGAAAGTGGTGAAAAATGGGGCATAAAGAGGGAAAGACAGTAGGGAAAATAGCTAGGCATGTGCAGGAAGAGCTTCTATGGTTAAGAAGTCACATCTACTAGTGACAAATCGGTGAGGTTGTTTCTAGTTAGTTTAGTTGATTTAGGGGAATGGTTAGCCCCAAGGGGCTGTCTGCTGATCTGAGGATCCAGAATAATATTAAAATCTCCCCCTAAGACAACAGCAACTTTAGCTTGATAATACTGTAATAAGACTAAGGCAAGGCCCTCACAGGTTGGTAAACAGTAAATGTTTAGCTCATAATAATTAGCTAACAATAATTCCCCCATCTTAATGGAGACTATTACTGCAACCAACATCCACAGAGAATCCTGGTAGGTTTTTATGACTTACCAATTCAGGAATTTATGCAGTATTATCACAACATTTCTTTTGGTTGGATTAGCACCACTAAAATTATCTCTCCTTTTAAGAATGTGAGAGCCCACCAAGTGATACTCTATTTAACTTGGCTTCCTGTAAAAACAAATCAGGTTATATTTTACCTAGATAAACTTAATACAAATGGCCTTGATCTTTGACTGGCCACTAAGACCTCTCTACATTCAAAGTAATCAGGTTCAATCCTATATGTTTAAGGCTATATCCATGATATAAAGTACTGTGTGTAAAGTCTCATTTGTTTAAGTTGTGTTCAATGAAGGGATACATATCTTCCATTTTGTCTCTATCAGCCTGTAACCAGGATTCCTCAATCTTGCTTATCTAATCTGGTATAAAATTAGTGTCTGCATTGACCAATTTTTTTGCTCTGTCCTTCTTTGCAACTAGAGATTGACTTTTATAAAAAAAATGAGTTGGGTTGACTGACTGATCCTGAGAAAGCAGTTGCATTTTCTGCCCCCCCCCCCCCCTTGATTCATTGGCTTCTTAACAGCATACTGACTAGATTTGCCTTTTTTCCAAATATATGACTTAGAAGGGGAAGATGATAGTAGCCTGTCTCATTAAAGAAGGGATATCAGAGTGTTGAAGAGCCACATTTCAGATATGGAGCCAGTACCTTTCTCTTGATAAATAAATTAGAAATGCAATTGGCGTAATCCTAACAGGTGGCCCACTATTTCAAATTCACTGCATTGTCTTAAGAATTTTGTCCCTATCATTGTAGTCCAGACAGTGAAAAATAATGTGTCTCAGGAGAAGTCTGTTGGTCTGTTTAGGTATAATTCTATGAGTACTCTCAATTATTGGTATACTGGGATGATAAACAACAAAAATGCTCTTTTTTATAAAATCCAGGGGATTCATACTGTTATTCCTTTCTGGCAAGCCTATAACTCCAGGATTAATCCTGTGCGCCCTGTTCTCAATATCATAATTTTTGACTTCCATTTTAAGGGTGTCGGCTTGCAAGTAGGAGAGATATGTATTTACCGCAATCATATCACTCTGGTTTCTTAACTCTGACTGCTATTCATCCAGCGTGGAGTCAAGTTGTTCCAACCTTGAGTCATATTTGACCATCACTTACTTGATTTGTGCAATATCAGTGGCAGTAGACTTCACTAAAGACACCATCAAGTCTAAAACAGACCAGGTATCTTTTAATCCCTGTGATACATTTGAATTTTAACATCAGTTTCTCTTCCCCCAAATTAAAGTTTAAAAACATCACTAAACTAGATAAACTTAAACAATAAAGATGCAATGCCTCCTTAAAAATTATAAACAATAAAAAAATAAAGAAAACCTATCTCACGGCTTACTCAAATCATCAAAATAAAGCTACTAGGTTGAGTGAAAGCTATTAAAGTAAGCATCACGTGAGCATGTTCTGGTGTGCCCATTGGTCAGTAAGAGTTTTGCATGAGTTAATATGGAAATGCTATAGTGCATATTGCTTTTAATAGTAACTCCAGCAGATGCAGAGTATATGCACTGTCAGTCAGGTAATGTTATGCAGATGTGTTGTGTTTATCTCTTACTGTGAGTGTCTTTTATATTTATAATTGAATATGGTATTTCGGCTGTAAAAAGGAGGTAGTCAGAGGTTATATATTCACAAATTCACCTTCAAAAAAGCTTCACTATTCCAGCCTCTGAAAGCTACCAAATTCAACTTAATCCTACAGTTATAACACATCTTGAGACCTGAAGTCAGATTAAAAAAATTACAATAATTTAAAAAAGAGTTATCATATCAGCTGCTCACCTTCATAGGATCTAGAAATATCAAAATGAATAATTCCACAGGTAGTCAGAGATTAGTATGCACATTGTTAGAAGGGCTATGATTGGGAAAATGTGCTTCATTAGTGTATGTTCTATAGTATATGTGCTAAAGTTTCTGAGAGAGTAATGGGTTAGTTTATGAGTGTAATTCTATTTGCTCTGTGTTTGTTCCATAGCCTAATTTGATAGAGGCAACTGTACAATATTGATAAATGGGGTCTATATTATTTGAAATAAGTTTTCTAACTTTGAATACTATATGGGCATCACCATAGGGTCGAAGTGAGAAAACGTTTGAATACTGAAAAAAAAAAAAACAAAAACAAAAATGTCACCTAACATGTTAAAGCTGGGGGGCCACACCCCCGCTCTTTAAATATACCATCTCCGAGATCGCACTACAGTGCAGTAAAGGGAGGTCTTCCCTTTACCACATTATAGTGCGGTCTTGGAGTTGTTATATTCAAAGAGCGGAGGGTGTGGGGGTGCAGGGGGGGCTTGCCCCCCTGCCTACGTTTAGGGTTTAGTCTTTTTTTTTTTTTTCAGTATTCAAAGTTTTCTAACTTTGACCATATGTTGTCGCCCATATGGTATTCAAAGTTAGAAAACTTTGTTCAAATAATATAGACCCGATAAATGTAGCTTTAAGGAGGGATTTGGTGGTTGGAAAAAAGAGGTATAATTTAGAAAGGATAAACTGGAGGAAGGAGGAGTGGCTGGGAAAATGAGTGATGGAAAGGAGAAAAGTGGGTCTGCCATCAGTCAGTGGCAGTAGCCAATCAGCCTGCATTTGCATACAAGCCGTAGCTGGCAGCAGAGAGACCAGAAAGGTGAATGCGGCAATGTAGAGATAACTGTTTCAAACACATGTAATTATGGACAAAGTTTTAACAGTTTACTTATGGAGCTGTGCTCTTTCTTCAAGGCCAAATTGTTTGCAAGTGGTGCTTGTATGTGAATTAGTCACTGAGTGGAGAAGGGCTGCTATGGTAATGTAAGTGTAGTGCTATAGAGAAGGTGAAAATGGGGGGGAGGGTAATGTTTTTCTTTGCTTTGTACACAGCAGGATGTCCCCAGAAATAGTCTATCACCATATTTGCTCTGAAAGGTTATGGCAAGGTAAGCAGATTTGTCAAAAAAGGCAGTTATTATCTGTGGTTAGAGGTAATATAGTAAGAAATCACTGCAGAGAGTAGAGGGAGTTGCAGAGAAGATAACTGACATTAGTCTGCCCACAATCCAGGATCTTTATACATCAAGGAGCCTAAAGAGAGCCACCAAAATACTAAATGACTCAACTCATCCTGCAAACAGTCTGTTTATTTGCCTCTCATCGGGTAAAAGATACTGGAGCATTCAATGCAGGACAACTAGATTCAAAGACAGTTTTTATCCAAAGATGCTCAGACTTCAACATTAAGTCTGATCACTGACAGGTCAGGAGG
Organism: Protopterus annectens; assembly: GCF_019279795.1. Classification (NCBI taxonomy): domain Eukaryota; kingdom Metazoa; phylum Chordata; order Ceratodontiformes; family Protopteridae; genus Protopterus; species Protopterus annectens. The sequence goes on along the minus strand of NC_056725.1, from coordinate 487,637,464 downwards.
TTGGGATTTCCCATTCACTGTGCAGTATTATTTTATCTATTATTTATTAAGCCCATTATATTTTATCTTACTAACCCAGGTGCAATATTGTTTCTTCAGCTGCTACTGCTATGTGCTTGTTCATCCATAAGGTTGTACGTGGTTCTTGTGCAATACTATTGCTGCTAGATGTGTATTTTTAGTATTTTATCAAGTGTGTGTTTCTAGAAATATATGTAGCTATGCACTTAAGTGCAGAGTTGATTTACAAGACAATGGTAATATTATTATATATTGTTTTAAATTATGTCTCTGTATGTGATTTCTTTTTTGTCTGTCCCATGATGAGCTGATTGCACGGAATATCATTTAATCTACACTTGTGTAGATCGAAATGACAATAAAGTTACTTTTCAGTTTTCAGTTTCAGTTTAGTCGTTTTAGTGGGTATCATGCATGCACTGATATTCTGTTGGAAGGCAGGTAAAAAGTATATTCATACTGAGGGAATACAGGAAAATCCTTGCATCCGATCTATAATGAGGAAGAGCAGACAGCTCCTTTGTTAGTTAAGGCCTTAATTTAATGACATTGAAGGTTTAATAGAGGCTTTTACAGTAAGTACATAGCTGAAAAAATTAGCAGAAAGTTGGGGCTTTTACTTGGTTCAAACAGTAGCTGCTGTAGTCACTTTGATATTCTCCACAGATTGTGTTTTCTTCTGGACTTTCTCTTCTTTAAAGTTTTAGGTGTGTCAAACGCGGATCATGTAAGATCCATGTTTGCATAGCAGTTGGTTGGAAGTGCAATTTATGTGCAAATTGTGAGATAGAGAGAGGGAGAGAGAGAGAAAGGGATAAAGAGAGATACGGAGAGAGAGAGAGAGAGAGAGAGAGGACTGAGACATTAAAACCTTAAACCTTTGCTCTGACTCAAAGTTCTTTAAAATAATAGTCTCAGTTGCCAATTTCTTTTATAGTACCCCCTGCACAATAGTGCCAGAGTCCAAATTTTGTGCATAAGGAAATCCACAGCAAGTGTAGAGAGTTTACGGGTGTCATCCTGCAACTCTTGTAGCATGAACCACACACTATAAGGAATGTTTTGCCTATTTATATATTTAAAAGCAGCAGAGGATTTATAGCAATAGAACATAATTTCTGCAACCAGTCCTGAAACTAAGATTATTCCACACAAAATATTAGCATAATTATCAAATAATCACTAATCATAATATATTAATAAAATGCTGTTCTTATACAAAGATTTTGGTAACTGAACACTCTTCAATAAGCCAATTAATATATTTATTAATAGCTGTTAGGCGAGCAGTCTCCCTTCTAAAGGGATAGATAGCAAAAGTCACAATAATTCTGTGATGATAACCTTCACTCATTAAATAAGACAGCAGCACAAGATTTTATGAATGAACAAAGGAAAACTATTCACTTTTAAAAATAAGTGATTATACATAAAACAGTACTGCAGCTGCATGGGAAAAAGAAAGCTGAATGTTGAATATGGATGGTCTGATGACAAAAAAATCTTCACTACATCTGTTGCTATTATTTCTAGTTACTTTGTATCTGACTGAAGCCTGAAGATGAAAATAAAGTTCACCAATTTTATTATCCAATAATCTGTGTTTTAACATCTACCACAAATTTGAATTTAGCAAGTCCAACTAGCTGTCTTTAAAACAAACAAGAAAGTAAAAGACAGCAACAGCAGCTCTTGTTCAGTACACTTCATGGAGGTAAGGGAGCTTTCCAAGTCAAAATAGAAGTATCAGACAAGCACAAAGAAAAGAGCGGCATCTATGGTTCACTAGAAAGAAATTTCAAAAACCAAAATAAAATATTTATTTCCTTTTAAGAAGAGACAGTATTTATTTATTTAACATTTGTTTACCGGGGAAGTCTGACTGGGCTTATTTGCCAATTTTCATCAGAGGCCCGGGGAGAAGAGCTTCACATAATAATAACATAACAGTCAGTATTTTAAACAATAGTGAAACAATCAGAGAAATGATAGTAATAAATCACATAATAACATATCACAGTTCAAGTTAGTAATAAAGCTAACAGGATCACTTAGTAACATATTTTGACAGAATCATTCAGTGGAGTATTGTCTCAAAGATACAACAGCTTAATATATAATGGTGTAGTGTCTCAGATATACCTGTTTATTACAATAAATTGTTATGCTTAATGTTGTTATACTTGTAATCACATGGGATCAGTAAGCAACTAGAGATATATTGAAAGTGGAGAGTAGGGAGAGAGAGGGTGAGGAGAGGAAAAATAGGTTCAGCTTGGTGAGGAGCAGGACCATAACCAACTGTCATTTAGGTGGGACTGTAGCAATTTTTGCATTGTGTTTACTATGTTCTGGAGGGTGGAGTTCCATGATTTAGTTATGTAGTTATAATATAGTGTGTCTCCAAAGCTGTTGTTGGATTTTGTAACTTTGAGTAGTAATTTTTTGAGGATCGTAGAGTCCTGCTACTGAGATGGGTTTGTACTAGGTTCTGTAGGGATGGACATTTGTCAGGTAGGTAAACTATGGGATGGTGTATGGTAAATTGCTTTGAGGCTAGTAGGCTGGGCAGCTCTAGCTATTTGAGGTGTTTCAGAGCAATAAAATGATGGGTTTTGTGGGACAGGTTAGAAACAAATCTGGCTTTCTTATGGTAGCGTGATTCAAGTTTGCTTAAGTCTGTTTTTTTTACTCAAAAAAATTTTATTTTCATTTAAAATAACATTTACATAATATGTTTAAATGTCATTTTAAACAACTATATACAATATTTAAAATAGCCTGACTTTCAACTATATACACTGTATGTTAGTAAATATAGAACTGACAGATCAGTTATCAGAGATACAATATTGATTATTGCAGAGTGTCCAACAAAGATATAACTTTCTTCCAAGGATTATTTACCAATGGCCTGGGATAGATTCGTAGTTCTTTGATTTTTATTTCCATCGATGCAGTTGTCTTCGGTAAATTGTACAATTCTTCCAAGGTCGGGGTGTATTTGAATTTCACCTTCTGGTTATGCATTCCCTAGATATAGCAAGTATTGTTCATAACAAATACATATTTGTCTTATTCAGGTAGGGACCTTCATTTACATTTAGTATAATCAATCCTTTAGTTAAAGTAAAAGAATCATTAAACAAAGCTTGTAAAAATGATTAATTCCATTCCAATATGATTTCATTTTATTACATTCATAAAAAATATGAATCCAGTCTGCTTTATTTGGCTTTTCACACCTCCGGCAAAAACCATTTGTAGTAGAAATGATCTTTTTAATTCTACCTGGTGTTAAAAATGCTCTGTGTAAGTATTTCCAGTTAAATATTTTCCAGTACTGTGTGTTAGAGGTGTAATTAACTGATAGTAAGATGTTAGATTTAATTTCTTCTGTTAACTATAATGACTGACCTTTTGTTAAGAGCTGCCAGTACGATGGTTTGGGAATTGTTTTATATGTTATTAACTGTTTATATAGATTTGAAATGGAATTTTTCTTTTCACAACTATTATATATAAATTCATATAGAAAACTTATTAGCTTTGGAATATCTTTAAATGAAGAATTATTAATTGATCTGCATAAATCTTGAGTTTACATTAAAATGCTTTGTAAGGTAAACTAGTCTTTTGTTGGACTGTTGTAAGCAGTTTTTATCATATGTATATCTAAAACATTACAATTTTTTGACACATTGAAACCAGCGTAAGAATCCAGTTTGTCCCCAGGAGTTATTGTTTCCCTATATATTTTGTGAGGAAAGTTCTTAGTGATGGTAAACGGGGTTAAAAGGTCAAACCAAAGTTTTAGATCTATGTTTGCATTGATAAATTTCCTAAAGGAATTAATGTAATGATTAATCAGTGATGTTTTAGAAGGTTTTGTTACATTATATTGTATGCTTATGCATAGTATGTACCAGGGTTTGTTTGATTTGTCTAATATTAAGAATTTTTTAAACAGATTAAATTCATTTGTTAATATAGCCATTGTTAATTCTTTCCAGTTGGCAAAATAATTTGGGTTTATCCAGTCTATTATAGTTTTAAGCACAGATGCTTTTATATATGTTTCTGTTTCTGGGAAGTTCAATCCTCCTTGTTTCCAGGGTCTAATGTGATGAGTTAGAGCTACTCTATTCTTTTTGGGATACCATAAACATTTTATTAAATATGAGTTTATTTCTTTAAGAATGCATCCTTCAGGAATTAATTGTATTGCTAATGCTACATATAGTATTTTTGGCAATACGACTATTTTTATTAATTGCAATCTGTCTTCAAAAGTTAATATAATTGTGTTCCACTTATATATATATATATATATATATATATATATATATATATATATATATATATATATATTTTTTTTTTTTTTTATTGTTTCAATAATGTTTTTATAATTTATTAATACTGTTTCATTTAGATTTTTGCATAACACTATTCCTAAATAATTTAGCATAAAATCTTGTTTTCCTATGATGGCTTTATCTATAACGTGTAGTTCTTTTTTTCTTATTTAAAAATTGAAATTTTGATTTTGATCTATTAAAGTGTAGACCTGAAATCTTATATAATTTGTCCATTACTTCTTCTAGCTCTTCTAATAACTCTCTGGATTTTGATAGGGTTTATAAAATATCATCAGCAAACAGCATTATTTTAGACATGTACTAGTCGTAGACATCTATTCCTTTTATTCTTGGATTATTGCATATTATTTCTGCAAGTATTTCTATAGCCAAAGCAAATAAAATAGGAGATAGGGAACATCCTTGTTTACTACCTTTCATTATAGGGATAGATTCTGAGGTGAAAGCACCTAATTTAATGTAGGCTAAGTTATTAATATATATGTTTTTTTAGTAATAAGATGAAGGGAGGAGGAAATTCAAATAATGCTAATGTTTTAAATAGATATTCCCAGTTGAGGGAATCAAAGGCTTTTTCTATGTCTAATCTGATTACAAGTGTTTCTCTATCTTCTTTATTCACATAATCTATAAGAGTAAGTATCCTTTTAATATTATCATGTGTGTGCCTGTTATATATAAATCCAGTTTGATCATTATTAATTGTCTTTGAAAGTGGGATTTTCATTCTGTTAGCTAGGATTGACACGGATATTTTGTAATCATTATTCAGTAATGATATAGGTCTGTATGAGGTGCAAAGTTCTGATGGTTTATTATCTTTTAGAATTGGTGTTATGAGAGAATATTTCCATGAGGGTGGTAATTTTTGCTTCTGACTGGACTTCTAGCAAAGTTTAATGAAAAAGGGAGATTACTGTTGAAGGGAAGCGTTTGTAAATTTCCATAATAATACCATCTCTCCCTGGAGCTTTGTTAGATTTATTTTCTTTTATCTTGTCAACAATTTCTTTGTAGAATATAGGTTTTTGTAGGTCTAGTTTTAAGTTTTCTGGAATTTTATTTATATTGATAAGGTTTTATCTAAGTTTATTTGGTTGGTATCTAAATCTTCTTTTTTGAAGTGTTCCATATAATGGAACAAAAATGCTTGAAGGATGTCTCCTATATCTGATACTTTTTCCCTTTCTTTTCATGATATATACTGCTAATGTTATTTGCTTTAGATTGTATTTTAATTCTTGTAGATAAGTTATGTAGATATCTTGGGGAGGTGGCTAATAAGTTTGCATTTAATTTTTCCAAGGCTAGACAAGTTTTGTGTGTTAGAATTTCATTATATTTTTTTATTTAATTCCTCTATTTCTTTTTTGACTTCTGGACAATTCTGATTTTTTTTTAGATTTTGCTGTCAAGAGTCTGGTTTGCAAGTCTAATGATTCAGATTCCCACTCTCTAGCTTTGTTTTTGTACCAGTTGAGGGTCTTATCAAATAAATACACTTTTAATGAGTCCCATACCTTGACTCTACTGATTTCTGTTGTATTATTAATTTCAAGAAATAATTGTAGTTCTGACAACATCCAGGGTCTGAATTCTTTAATTTTCATGATATATGATGGAAGTCTAGTTGAGAAGATTAATGGTTTAAACTCTATTTTGCGTTTCATTATCAGAGTCATGATCTGAGAAGGGGCATGGAACTATTGAGAAGTTGAGGATTTTTGTTTGTAAATCTTGAACTACGAATAATTTGTCTATTCTGGTTTGTGTTCCAAATCTATGATCATTTTGGGAAAATAATAAGGATGTATTATCTTTTACTTTAAAAGTGTCTATTAAATGAAATGAATCAATCCATCTTTTTAAGGATTTTGAAATAGTTGCTATGCAAAAAGATTTCTTGGTGGTTTCAGAAGCTTCTAAGGTGCAATTAAAATTTCCTCCCAGTATAAGATTTCCTTTATAATTGTTGGAAATAAAATCTAGGTGTTTTTTAACCATTCCTGTTCCAAATCTTGGGAACCAGTATCGATTGGCTAAAGTCCATATTCTGTAATTAAATTTAACTATAACAAATACTAGTAGACTTTCTTTGTCTTCATATTTACAAATAACTTTTGCAGTGATTATGTTTTTCTTCCAGAGAATTGATACTCTTTTTGTCTTTGTTCTATAAGAGGATTGGGCTAAGACTGTATAGTCTTTAGGGTTCCAAATAAATGTATAATTAGTCTTAAAATGCATTTTCTTGAGAAATACTACTTGTGCCTTATTTAGATTTAAATATTTTAGTAAGTCTGATCTCTTACTTGCATTATTTAAGCCATTAGTATGTAAGGATAAGAATGTCAAATCCATTTCAAGTTATTGTTGGACGAAACATTTTGCTTCTTTTTTATTTTGATTATAGTAGTTAGACCATATTCTCTGATAATATTGAATGTTATTTTTATGTGTGTAAACTTGGGACTGCTATTAAAAAGTCTGATTTTTTGAGGTTAATAAATATAGGGCAGGTGTAGAGTAAAGTGGATAGTAGGTGGGTCCTAGCATAGCTTGTCTGGAAGAGTTTAAGAAAGGTTTTATTCTGTAAGGTTAAACTAATTTAATGTAGGTCTTTTTGATGGCATGAGATATATGTTTGTCAAATTTTAACTTAACAGCTAGAATGACACCTAGTAGCTTTGTTTCTGAGGTGAGTTTAATTAGATTATGCCCCGTGAGTTCCATTCCACGGTGAGGTAATTCAGCTTGCCAAAGCAATAGCATGACAATGTAAACAATCCTATACTATGATAAACTATTCCATATTAGTAAGAGAAGCAATTACACATTCTGCATATTTATTGAAATATGCAACTGTTCTGTTTACATTTCTGAATACAAGAAAATGCATATCATATGGCAGTGTCCATGTGCATGTTACAAATAAAGCCATCAATGTTTATTTGAAAAAAAATCAACATTTATAAATAAACAGTAAAAATCAATAACATAGAATATCAGTGCAATAAAAATCAGACACAATATAAAATATGTAAAATACATTAAAGCAAGATATGACATTTCAAATAAAGCAAGTGTACTTACAAGGCAGGATTATTAAGTTTTGTGAAGTATTTATTGTATGTATGTATGTAGAAGCAGAATCCATTGTCTCTGCAACACTTGCATTCAATTTGTTTAAACAGGTATTCCTTTAATTATGTTTTAAAGTCATATCAGGTCTGCAAATTATGAATTTCATCTGTCAGTTAGTTCCAGGTAGCAGCATATATTTCTGTTAATACTGTCTCTCAGCAAATGTTGCACTAAAAGGAGGTCTGCTTAAAGACAGTGTATCGTTTTATCTATGGGAATACACTTGCTGACCTTAAGGATAATTTTGCCAGTAAAGGTGGACATGTCCTTTTTTTATTATTTTAAATATAAAAATAACTAAATAAGAAGTAACCTTGTCTGAAAGTGATAGCAAATGAATCTTTTTCAGAAGCAAACGATGGTTACACGAACTGTAAAGAAACTAAGATAAACTTACTAATTTTGTTGAGTGCAGTTTTTGCACCTTGTGAATTGGTACTACAGTGCAACATTATTTAGTAAGTACATATTCTAGTTTCAGTATAAGCAAGTTTTCTCCTATTATTTTATTAGCTAAGGAAGAGAGATAGAAGATATAAGAGCTCAGAACATTGCTTTAGGTGGTACATGGTGTTTCTAATTCTGTTTTTATATTAGTTCTAATGTAAAGAGTAGTGCACATGATAAGATCAAAATATAATTCTTAGATACCTGTGGAATGACATTATATAAAGGATCTGCAACAAGTTATGAGATAGTTAAAAAAACTTTACTGGGATAACAAATAACATCTCAGCTGACTTCTTACAGGTTATGATATGAAATCTGCATGCAGCTCTTCTAGCTTGCTATACTCCTTATCTGAGTACAATAAGAAAACATTACTTCCATATAATGGAATGGAACATTCTAGAGATAGAATGTTAAACCTAAGGTCTTTTATAAGAGCATGTGCCCTAAAACAGAGCTGTGTGATATACCATGAGAGAAAGAGAGAGATTTCCAGAGTCAGAAAAAGAGAAGCCTACATATCATGACAGACTCTATCTGTTAGGTCATTATTTATCCATGAAACTGCCACTGAGATGACATCTAGATTTTTTTAGTTTAGTAAGAAGTAGTGAGTGGTCAACAGTCCATGAATGTCCCCCCAGTAAAGAGGCCATCATTCATGTTACCATATTAAGTTTGTGATACTATATACAATGGTGACTGTATTAAATCCGACATAGAAGCTGTGTTTTGCTGTCCATCTAAGAGGAGATTATAGTTTTTATTTAGTTAAACAGCTATTTTTTTGAAAAGTTTAATAAATTAAAAATTAAAGGTAGGTAGGTATGAGGTTAGGGAGGCACTGGATAAAAAATATATTGGATATATATTATATATATTGGATAGGCAAAGGTTGTTGCATATATGAAAGTGTTAGGGAGCAATGCCTGAGATGAGAGAAGGATTGAATAGATATGCTAAGGCTTTGGACATCAGTAGCAGTGCCATTCCTAAAAATGCAGGATGACAAACAACAATACTGCACCAGACACATCAGCCAGTCATTCCAACATTTATGGGCATCATTTTATTTATTTATTTATTTATTTATTGAAGTGGAATTAAGGATTGAGTTCTGCTGGACTCTTTTTAATGTCTGGCCTAGAGTAAGTGTTCTGATAAAAAATTGAGGTTGTGAGGTTGATGCTGTTGTATGATTGGTAACATCTGATTTCCTGGATGCTTTATATTCCTTATATTCCTTATATTCATTTCCAGTAGAGGTATTTGACATTTTAGTATGACTATGTTTAGTATTTGTTATGAAAGAAGTTACAGCTTTTGATGTCTTTCTAGAAGTGATTTGGAAAGAGGCTTTTGGCTTTTCCTGAGAAAAGACTCGGCAGCATTAGTCTATTTGTTATGCTTTTCATGGTTCAAAAACACCTTGTATAGAGTGCTAGTAATGGAGGTTTTCTTTCAGTTTTCATTGACTGAACTCCTTTGTTTTATTATTCTTATAACATTTTAGGTTGTACACTTTTGTGTCTTAAGGTATCTTTGGGTAAATGTGTATTTTTTGCTCTAAAGAGAGCTGACGCAGAAAACAATCAAATGCTAGATCGAGGTTGTTCTTATCATAAAGAGGAGTGCAATTAATTACTTGTAGTTTCTTTATATATATATATATATATATATATATATATATATATATATATATATATATATATACATATATATGAAGTCAAAAAATAAAGGCCAGCACCTAAAGAATGCTACTGGTAAAAAATCAGACCAGTTTTGGCAGTCTTTGCCTTCATCAGTGATTACTCCATCTCAGTAATTATTTCCTTTTATACATCCAGCTTCATTAACAATCAAGCATTGCTCGATCACGGAACCCTTATCAGGATTCCTCACTAAGTATCTACAGCCACTTCTGACTATGATCAGATCAAGGATCAAGGTCACCAAGGAATTCCTTGGAATTGTTAGTGATACACAATTAGAACCAGAATGGATAATGTGTACTCTGGATGTTACGGCTTTATATACAAACATCCCACATTGGGCTGGGCTTGAGGCCCTTGAATATTGGCTAAACAAAGCAAATCTTTATCGTCCAGGCTTTAACACATTGCTGGTCTGTATGGCAGAACATGTCCTAACAAAAAACATATTTTACTTTCAGAAGGAATGTTATTGGCATGTGTGAGGTACAGCTATGGGGGCATCCTTTGCCTCCATTTATGCAGACCTCTTCATGGGGTACTTGGAGGAATTCCTTATATATAATGATAATCATAACATATTTTTGGGTGATATGGACATTTGGTGGCGATACCTTGATGACTGTTGGCTAGTTTGGCGTGCAGACACTGCATATCTTTTAGAGTTTGTCCAATACCTCAACGATAACAAGTGGGGTATTGAATTTACTCTCAATATGCACCAACAAGAAATTCACTTCTTTGATGTCAAGATATGTAGGAATGTGGACAATACATTATCAACACAGGTGTCCCTCAAATATCCGCAGTACAACAGCATTCTGGAAGCCACCAGTTTACATCCAGATCATATTATAAGGAATATTCCCAAGTCCCAGTTCCTTTGTACTAAAAGGATTTGCTCTTCCAATAATGATTATGAATATCACAAGAATGAACTGATACACCGATTCAAAGCCAGGGGTTACAAATCAGGACATATCCTTTCAGCTAGCAATTTGGCTACTGGGCAGGACAGACTAGATTTATTGAAATATCATGAGAAAATGCCAACAACAAACAGCACTATCAGATTTGTAACTATATATGGTAGAAATATCCATGCCATTAGAAATGCAGTTAATAAGAATTGGAACATCCTTATGGCCAATCAGGAATTATCCAACTTCCTGACAGATGAGTGTAAATTTTCATATCGTAGAGGTAGGACATTAGGATCTTACCTCAATCATTACAAATCTAGGGCTGAACGACAAATCATGGGAGACCAATTAACTATCACAGGAGATAAACTAGTGGAATCATTCCCCTGTGGACACTGCTCCTTTTGTAAATATATGTTAAAATCCAAGGAGTTTTCTAGTATGAATACCAAATTGCTGAACAATATAAAACATTTTGCCAATTGTGGAACGGACTGGGTGGTCTATTTGGCCACCTGCTCCTGTACCTCATTTTATGTTGGGCAGACCTCTAGGCCGTTTAGAATAAGGATGTCTGAGCACTTAGGTGACATTAGGAATAGACGTATGACTCATGCACTGTACAGACTCGTATGTGTTCATAAAACAGCCAATTTTCATTTTTTGCATTATTGACAAAATACACAAATTAGGGTGGCACAGCATATTAAATGACAAAGAAAAAAGTTGGATAATCAAGTTAGGGGCACTATTTTACCCAGGTCGTAATGACCATTTGTAATTTTTTGATTGATATATTTATCTATGTGTATATATATATATATATATATATATATATATATATATATATATATATATAGATATGTGTATGTATATATTCTTGAATATATTTTTGTTGTATTCTTAGTATTCCTGTTTTGAAATGTATTCAGTTATTTAATTACTGTCCCTTTAAATGTTTGATTGTTAATGAAGCTGAATGTATAAAAGGAGATTAATCACTGATGAAGTCAAAGACTGCCGAAACCGGTCAGATTTTTTACCAGTAACATTAAACCAGTTATCACTCTTTAGGTGCTGGCCTCTATTTTTTGACTTCATACATATTTTTTGGCCTGGTGCACCTGCCTTACATGTGAAGTCTGCTCTGGTTCTAGATATATATATATATATATATATATATATATATATATATATATATATATATATATATACATATATGTAAAATAGTTCTGGTCCCATAGATTCTGAATTAGGTTTACTTGTAACAAATATATGTAGTGCCTAAATTGTCCTGAATGACCATTTTGTTAGAACACAGCAATAGTCACTGATGCATGCTGGTAGAATAGAGATGTAATTATAATAATGTGCATTATTGCTTAGCAGCGTATTAATTAATGACATGAGGCAAGCTGGAGTCTGAGCTGATGCTTGGCTTGTTCATCTGGTGTATTAAAAAAGTTGTAGCTGTTGTATAGAAAGTGATCAGACTGCATTTACACCAAAGTCTCCTAATATAATATGTTGTTATTCCCTGTCAGAAACATATCATTTAGATTTTGGTCCAAAAGTACAATGACTTACCTTGATGAGGAATGAAAGCTATAGCTACGTTCAAGCTGGTGTGTTTACTCAGATGTAAATACATTACAAGCATTTTCACTGGAAGAGTCAGTAGCATTTACTAAAATACATTTAACAAGTAGTGTCCATTTGCCTGCCATTATAGCTTGTTGCCTTTGAAAATTACTAAATTCTATTTTTTATTTTATTTTTTTTAGTTGGATATTAAAACTCATATTTTGCTCAAAAAGTGATTTTATACAGTAAATGCAAACATCCTTTTTAGATGAAAATAGAAGAACAATTAACAAATACCTGGAAAATGATAGCCACCTCATTTCTGTTTTATGGAGAGCATGAAATAATTAATAAACTAGCAAATTAATTAATTAGTTTACTACATACAGAGTTGAAAATATTGAAAGTACTGAAAAAATTTAAACTTATAAAACTGATCTCACAAAATGACACTCAGGGTTACATCTGACAGTAATCATTAACTTTACAGCTGATATTCACGCTATTGATGACAAACTGATATCTATGGAACAATATGATTGCAATTGCACAACTGTACCCTGAAGGGTAATTTTGTATTGATGTGCAAAAGCACCTCTCCAAAAAGGTATTGCAGCAAAGCAGTAATACACATTTCACTAGGTTTATTCTTTTTGATGTCCTGTTGAAAAACGAGGGACCAAATTGGAAGAAACTGCTAAATTATTACGATTTCATGAAAGTCCCATTTAATAAGTCAATAAATATCAGCATTTACTACAGCTTTCAGTCTGGTACTTGTTGAGAAAAGATGTCCACACTACAGAGCTGCTGTCAGTCCTTAAGATATACTATATCTATAGCTCTCTCTCCCTCTCTCTCTCTCTCTCTCTCTATATATATATATATATATATATATATATATATATATATATATATATATATATATATATATATATCTACATCAAGTGTTGTTGAAGATTTTTTCAACTTGAAGGACTAGTCTGAATTGGAGGTGCAGCCTACAATTACTGAAACATTTTACAGTTAATTGAGGCATGACAGCCCAACGGAAAGATCTCAAAGAGCTGACATTTTTCTGGAAAGCAGCAGCCAAAGAAAGATGGCAGCACATTTTGGTGTTAGCAAGACCACAATTAGAAACATCCAAAAACGTAAACATGAGTACTTGGAGAGATATTGCAAGGAAAGAGGAGACCTACAGTGGAAAAGGAAGAAAACTTACCTACATGAAGTCAATGAAGCCACATTAAGCTGGTTCAAACAAATGAGGGCAATGAATGCCCAAATCTCCAGACCGATGATTAAAGAAGTTGCTAAAAAATTTGCACAGGAATTAAGGGTGGCAGATTTCTAAGCATCAAGTGGTTTGGCTAGAGAAATTTAAACTCCAACATGAGATCTGCCAGAAAGTCTTGTGTGGTGAATCCAATGACGTTCCAGTAGAAGTTGTGGAAGAGTTCATCAAAAAGTTCCCAGACTTTGCTGGAGGTTTCAAAGATGATGACATCTTTAACTCTGACGAGTGCAGACTCTTTTTCAAGGCAATGCCTGACAGGAGCCTCACCATGAAGGATGACAAATGTAAGAGTGGAAAACTTTCCAAAGAACATTTCACAGTTCTGCTTTGTGCTAGTTCAACCAGAGAAAAAATAAAGCCCTTGGTGATTGGTAAATTAGCAAAGCCACGCACGTTCAAGAACCTAAAGCCCAAAGTCGTCCTCGTCCTTTGGAGATCAAACAAATGCACATGGATGACTGGTGCTCTATTTGAGGAGTGGGTAAGGGGTACTGACCTAGAAATGAAGAAGAAGAAGGAGAATCAGTCTATTCTACTGACAGTAGACAACTGCCCTGGCCACTCACAAGTGAATAATTTCACAAATGTGACAATGAAATTTCTGCCCCAAACATAACCTCTAAAATACAAACTCTTGACCAAGGCATCATCAAAACATTTATAATGCACTACTGAGCCCAGCTCCTGCAGTGAGTCATTACTAAAACACAGACCTGTGGTCCACCTGTGGAAGCAACTTCATCTGGTGCATCAGATAATGCTCTGGATGCTGTCTTCTGGATCAGTTCTGCTTGGAATAAAGTTCAGCCAGAAATTATAGAGAACTGTTAAAAAAAACTGGATTTGTTACAATGCAAGAGCAGGATGTTGTGGCCCCATCAGACAGTCCATCTCCCATCGCAGAACTCAAAGAAGTAGATTTTGAAAGTTTTGTTGCAATAGATGATGAGGTAGCAACCTGTAATGAATCTGACCCAGAAGCAATTCTTCTAACCGATACAGGAGATAATAATAATTGTACTTTCAAAATTAAACAAACAAAAAAGTGTTAACTCTGTATGATAGTAGGTTCATAGGTTCCTAGGTGTTTACTAGCCTAATGACCACAAGGGCCTTTTTAAGCCTAGCTGTGCATCCCAAATCTCTGACACGTTCTGATACCCTTGCTAAGTGTAAGCAGGATTTTGGGAGATGAAACACTTACAAACAAATAACAATGCACTAAGCAGCTTATTTACCATTAAAGGGGACCAAAAAAACATTGAGGGTATATTTTTACTTCTAACAAAAATAGTTTTTACAGTTTTAGGACTTGCCAAATCAGGAGGATACAAGTGCCATGATGAAGGGAAAGGGTGGAATGGACAACGAGGTTCAAGGCGAGACAGAGAGAGAGGAAAAGAGAGAGAGAATGCATATGTGCATATTTTTGTGTGTGTAAGTAGAGATACATTGGTGGTGAACATGTTTCTTTGTGTTTGTAGGCATGTGTATGTACAAGAGAAAAGACACACACACACACACACACACACACACACACACACACACACACACACACACACACACACACACAAAGATATATAGCTGTGAGCTGTATATGTGTATATATAAAACCACAGAAATGCATATCTAGACAAAGTGGCAGGTTTACCACCTGACACAGTTCTAAGTTAGAAGATACCAGGGAGATCAGATAGCCTTGCTGTTATGAACTAATATGTAGCTTTATGTCAGGCAGATGAGAATGGACATTTCAGAGGACTTTTCCTTATCTTTCTCTCCCTCTCTGTATATATATATATATATATATATATATATATATATATATATATATATATATATATATGGGTCTAGGACAGTCTACCGAAAGACTGTTTCACCGAAAGTGAAACGGGCTGTCACAGTTTTGCGAAAGCACTTTTTATAAAAAAAAGTACTTTCGCAAAACTTTCATAAAAGTACAGGGAATTGGGGGGAAGTGGTAGTGGGCGAGATTGGACTGCAGTCGGGATAAGGGAATATTCCCTTTTAATTTACAATTAAAGACATTTCACATATCACAAGTGCACACACACACACACACACACACACACACACACACACACACACACACACACACACACACATACATACACAAGCACATTTTATGTTGCTTTTTCCTTGTATTTTTATAATAAAGACATTAATTTCTATTTTTAATAATGTATCAATATTGAGTCAAGTCCTTATTCTCTGCTTTAAGCCTTTTACTTTGATTTGACATCTTATACTTTTATGAGTCCATGACATCAAAATTAGTGTACTATAATGTCATCTAAAGAAAAATAAATAATTCCGTTTTAGTTTTAAAATTCTTGTTACAGACATCATTAAGAATTGCATTCTCCTGTTGCTCCAAAGTTCATCATTTGTACGCATAGTCAAATAAGGTAAAATGAGGAAAACATTTTTAGTTGAGAGCTGAGTTTTGCAAGAATGGTTGAGGTCTGATCATAAACCTGAAAACATTGCATGTTTATCTAACACTTGAAAACAGCACCTTGTGAAACATGGAATACTGGCTGGCTCAGCTGCTGTGCAAAATACTTGAAAAGGTACTAATAAAAATGCAATGTGTACATTTGAGTATGTCTACTGATAATATTTAAAAAAAACTACCTGTTTTATATTTTATCGTGTATAACATATTATACTGCAATGTGCAGGCTAACAAGATCTGTTAAAGGGGAATAAATGGAACAAGAATGAAAGTAAATCCAAGGATAAATCTACTTATTTAAGGTAATGAAAGAAACTTAGATATAGAGATGGCAGTTTTGTAAGTCCAAATAGATCTGGAACATTAATTTATGAAGGAAAGATGAACCAAGACAGAGTGTAGGCACTGTTAAGATGTCAGCAAAGAGACAGTGGAATGCCAATGAAAGTCATAGTAATACAAACCTTGTGTAAAGATTTGGAGAAGGCAGAGACTGATACATTCTAAGCTGGCAGCACCAGAAAGAGTGATTTCCGTGTGAAAAAATTACCAGTAATTTTATTCTGCTGGTGAAATCAGACTGAAGATTTGTATCTGGAAAATAAAATTACCCTTTTTTAAAAATATCTGTGGCTTAAATGCCACTATATGTATATGTATATGTATATGTATATGTATATGTATAGGTATATGTATATGTATATGTATAAAAGCCCGAAAAAAATTAAAATAAAACAAAGATATCCACACAGCTGGTAAATAAGATTTATTATATACTGCTCCATTTAGACAAGCCGGGGGGTAAAGTAACCAAAAACCACTACCTTACCAGTGTGGGCACATGATAACACAATGATGTCCTGGGTGCTCATCTGCCTAGATTACTATAATAAAGGACTGAACCTAAATCAAATAAGTTCTTTAATGTTATTCTTATTTTGGGAATATTTATTTTTATTTAGGAATTGTCTTGATGTACAGCTTGCCTCAAGATTGCCCTAAAGAAAAGAACAACCATGGTCTCACAACACCGACAGACCACCAAAAAGAACTGACAAGTTATTGTGTTAGCAATACACACATTGGTAAAGTAGTGTTTTTATGTATATATATATATATATATATATAGATAGATAGATAGATATATATATTTATATATATATATATATATATATATATATATAAATATGTATATGCATATGTATGTGTGACTCCCTGACACAAGGCTAAATTTCCACAAGGTCAAATGTGGAAAGATCAAGCCAGGCATACCAAAAACCCAAAAGTTAAAACATAAAGCAGGGTGCATGCCCCTAATGGCCCCCACAAGTCTTGCTAACAATATTTACAAACTCTGACAATTCACTACAATAGGGAAAGCAGCAAAACCCCAGTTCCACTGTATCATGATTCTGCACAACAAACTTCCATGCTGTTCGAACGTCCGGGTTTTCAATATTCATGGCTTGATCTTTTCACTTCAGTCTTGCGGGATTTTGACCTTGTGTCAGGGATCCATATATGTATAGGCATTTCTATATATGCATGTATTTTGAGTATATGACCATACATAAAAATCTCACATTATCAAATGGCAAGTGATCGAACATAACTGATTGATCATTAGCCAATCGAAAAACAAACAAAAAAAGTTTAAACTTGTTTTTTACAAGGGGCCTATATCCACTGATAATTTTATATATATCACCTCCAAGATTACAATATAGGGGAGAAAGGGTAAATTCCCTGATCCTC
This sequence comes from Protopterus annectens, assembly GCF_019279795.1. Classification (NCBI taxonomy): domain Eukaryota; kingdom Metazoa; phylum Chordata; order Ceratodontiformes; family Protopteridae; genus Protopterus; species Protopterus annectens. Next base: position 487,619,717 of record NC_056725.1, on the reverse strand, counting down.
ATTGCACTGCAATCTCACACTATAAAAAGCTGGTAAATGCCGTCAGCTAATTTTTGATCAGCTGTCTCAGCTTTTTTTCTGTTCGACAAGTTGAATTGTTAATAAGTTAAATTATGCTATATAGATAGATAGATATTTACATATACACATACATATATATAGAGGTGACATTAATACTAAGACAGACATTTCTTTAGTTACTTCATTAAATGAACCTCTGTAATCGGTTTCAAAAGCATGTACAACATGGCTGAAAAATGTGCCTTACTTTCTAGATATCTGAAATGTATTCTAGTTTTAACTGGCTCATGAAAGTCCCTCAGAGAAAATGTAATACTGTTTGACGAGATTACATTAAGATGCTGCATGACTGCATAAGATGAGTTGTTTGCCTTCAGAGAATCACCTTGATGTCATTTTATCTCTTGGTTAGCATTATTCAGCGTTTTCCTTTGCTGTTTCATGAACATGCATGCTATGAATGACACGTTTGTGACTAAAATGAGGAACTTCCCAGTGAGTAAATTCTCAGCTACAGGTAAGAATTGACATGTGTGAGTACTGGGGACATGATGTTCTATCTCAGTGGGAGCTGCCTCAGATGAATGAATGAATGCTAATTGTCTGGTACATTTTTGTGCAACTATCATTTCTGTAATGTCTGAATAGTGCTCGTTCTTTTGTTTGACTTATGCAACCTGCAAGCACATTCATAATGTAGAACTGCACAGAGCCATGTGCTTATAAAATGCATCAAAGAAAGTGTAATGATTGAAATATTAATGTGATTAATACGATCTAATGACATCTATTTCTTTATTTTATTATATTTGGATAATCAGGTTAGTGGACTGGTCAACAATCCCATTTCAGACATGACTGAAGCCCACTTGGCATAAATTATGGAGTCAAACAATGCACTCTTGAGTATTTTTCAAGTATCTTCTTGAGTATTTACTTAGTAATAAGTATACTTATTGCAGCAAGTAACATAAGAGAGTCTGGATACATGAAATGACATGGTTACATAACATTTTGAAACAGTAACAATATTGCACTTAGTACTTGTTGAGAAAGCAGGACTCATGATAACATGTATCAGTAAGCAAGACTTTGCTAATTAATAACATTTAAAAAAAGACTAACTAAAATAATGACAGAATGCTAAAGGTGAGCATCAGCTGATATATCAGATATGGAGCAGGCATCATGAAAACACGTGTGATAGTGGGTCGAACACTGCCCAACATAATGTTTACCAGTTAGCTGAACACTAAAATATACATCTGGGATTTGTAAAAAACCCTAGTGCTTACTTTAAGGTCTGTGGTAAAAATGCTCTCTTTCTGCAATGAGAAGATTTCTGATTCAGAGACACATGAGCTGCAGTGAAGAATGGCCTCACTATCAGTTATTCCCATGTCTCCGAATCACTGGTAACTGTCATTAGTACAGATCAGCACTTTCCTGTGGTAACTAACAGTGATGGATATACCATGTTAGCACAGGCACCTCCCACCACTCTGTCACACACAAACACACAATATAACACACACACACACACACACACACACACACACACACACACACACACACACACACACACACACACACACACACACACACACACACACCATATGCACTATACTTTTTTCTGTTGTCAGAATATCCATAATGCCTCCTTTTTTCCTGTCCTGGTAATTTACAGATGATTACAGTCCATCTTTAATGCCATACATTTGAGTTTTATACATCATATCCTTTAGTAAATGCATGCTTGTACAAATGCTTTTATCCTAGTGATTTTCCACATTTGTAGTAGGAATACTGATAATCCTTCTATGATTTTATCCCACAATTACGTTTGGCTTTTGTCCTGATGACTTGTGCTACACATACATACATACATGCATGCATACACATATTTCAAGCATGTCTAGCCTACCAATATACCAAAACACTTGTTCCTATAATAAGTATCCAGGCTGTTCTTAAAAAATATCTAAACTGGTACTTGCTTTAATGTAATTTGGTAGTCTGTTCCATGCATCAGCTGCTCTCTCAGAAAACCAATTAGTACACTTCTCATTTCTATAGAATCTTTGCTTAATTTCTTTAAGTCTTTTGGGTTTCTAATACCACGACAGGAAAGGATCCCATTCCTAAGTCAAAGTGTGATTAAAGTTCATGAAATTAGTATTATTTCAATCTTTGATGTCAGCCAGAAGTGTTCTTTGCAGCACCTGCAATGTGCCCAGTAATGTATGGAGTTACATGTATCAGTAGCATATCTAAGTAGAATTGTAAATTATTTTTTATAAGACCCATTGCTCCTACTACTTTGGAACTGTCTGGGTATCCTTCATTCACATTACCCTCATTTCTGCCTGCAAATCATGGTATTTTTTTACTTTGTGTCTCACTGTACGTAAGACACTGTAGTCATTGGGTGTAGCAATTTCAAGGATAAATGCTACTTTTGTCTTCTTTTCATGGACTACTATATCTGTTTTTCTCTTGTCTTTTTTTTGAACTGTTGGTAATGGGTGATCCCATGTGATATAAACTTCATAATTTTCTAAAATGCTTTGTGGCTCATGTTTGCAGTGTTTGTTTAGGTACTTCAGTGTTATAATGTCTGCACAATCTCCAATGCAAAAATCTTGCCACATTATTATGCCTTTCAGTATACAGTCCTTCTGCCATTAGTATATCACAACCAGCAACAAGATGTGCAACTGTTTACAATTCTTTTTTCCAAAAACTACATTTGTCTGTTTCTACCACATGTTCAGTGGATTTTGTAAACCAATGTGTACATAGTCCACTCTCTTGGGCCCACCAATATTAACCTTTCATCCTTTAGTTTATATGCACTTCTCCTTAACCATTCCTGCATTCGATCCTGATCAACATGAGGTTGTTCCAAGAGTTTTCTATACTTGCAACTATATTTATGCATTTTCCATATGTCTTGCCTTCTCAGCTGATCCTTCACATTATATTCTTTCTTTTGTTTTTTTGGCAAATTTAGTTGCTGCCTGATTTTTATGTACTTCTGATTTGATTTCTATTCCCGCTTGATGCCTATATCCTTCTGATAAACTAAGCAGAGAAATCTTAGACTTATTTTCATGTTTCAGAACTTTTATACTACATTTTGATCTTGTGAGGTCAGCAGATATGTATGTAGTCCCATGATTACAAATCTATACATGTAATCAATTTCAAGGAGGTCCATATCTCCGTCAGAACAGGGAATATATCTTGGTATGCACTGACTTTTATAAATCATTTGATGAGCATAAACATCCTTCTTGTTTTCCTGTCCAACCTATCAAACACCTCTTGGGGCAAGTCAATCACTCCAAAACTTGAAAAAATGTTAGGACAGGAGCAAATTGGTTTATAGCTTGGACTTTATTCCAACATGTCAGTGTTGTTTTCAATATTAATTTAAGTCTTCTGAAGTATTCCTCTCTAAATTTTATTCATATTTGTTCATGTTTTATTGTTGCTCTTAAATCAGTTCACAAATATTTATAAACTTCCTGTTGCTCAAGTTCTTGCACATTCTTGTCCCAAACTGATGCGTTCTTAGTGCTGCAGACTTCCTGCTTTAAACGTTGCTTTTGCACATTTTTCAAGACCAAATGACATTCTTATGTCATCTGAAAAAGTTTTAACCACTTGCAGTTGTGCTTCAGTTCCTCATCTGATGAACTATACAATGTTTTCTGGGAGCCACATTGTAGCCATGGCTTAATCTATTAAGTAGACAACTTAATGGGTTAAGGGCAAAACAAAAGGGCAGTGGTGACAGAGAGACACCCTAGAACATCCCCTTTTGAATTTTTATCCCTGAGATAATAATCTGTCCTTTATCATGGGTTAACTGCAAAGTGGTTTGCACTGTTTCATGGTCACTGTGATGTAAACAGTCAATGTAGGGTGTATCTTACACATTTTAAGCACTCTTTTATCCATGAATGTGGGATACTCAAATGTTTTTTTCTAGTTTATCCATGCCATACTTAGATTCTTCCACTTTTTGAAGTTCTCCATTATAACTTTATTTAACAACAAATGATCCTTTGTTCCATATGACTTTCTTTTATTACCCTTTTGTTCTTTTGCCATGATTAACTTTTTTCTAAATGAGTATAAATTCTGTCAGCATCAGTTACTGTGTATAATTTATATGCTGTAGTGTATAAATAGTTCTTACTCATGGCTAAATCTTCAAGCAAAGATGTTAATACTTTTAGCCAGAAGTTAGGTATTGCATCTGGGCCTGGAGTTTTCTAATTAGGAGCTTTTCTTAACTTAGTTTCAATCTCTCTGGCCGTTACTTCATCCCATTTCATATCCTGTACATTTGAACTTCTTATTCTTTCTTTTACTTCCTCTATCCATTCAGCATCTTTGTTATGTTCCAGAGGATCTTCATAGATATTTCTCCAAAATGTGTCTATGTCTTCTTTTTTGGTGGTTCGATTACTTTTTCCTTGTTTCCCAATTCTCTATAAAACTTTTTTGGGTCATCAATAAATTGCTTATTTTGAACTTTTCCTTTATATCTACATATCTCTAAGTTTTTCTCCTTGTGCTGATATTTTTTATCTGATCTGTTCTGATACTGTGTATTGCTTTTATCACATCTATGTTTCCGAGTATTTTTGTTGATCTGTTCCCTCTTCTATACTCTTCAAACAGTGACACTTCTTGTCTTAATTGCTCTATAGTTTTCTCTGTTCTGTTTTCTCGATTCAATGTTTCCATGATGGCATTCATTGTCTTCCCTTCCTTTCCCTTACTACCCTGTGTTCTTGTGGTAAGAGTTTATCTATTATTAATTTAGCTGCTCAGTAATACACCCTATTTACTTTGGTCATATTGCATGAATCTCCATGGACAGTCCTACTGTGTTCATTTGTTTTATCAAACTTTTAATGTTTTGGGTTTTATTGACCTTCTGTAGTCTGTTTCTTTCATTGATCTTAATATTCCTGCCCATCTCTGTTAAATCAAACAACTCTTCTATTAGATAATTTTCTTCTAAACTGTGGGCACATGCTTTATTCTCCATTTTTTGTGGGCGTTCTTTAGAAATGTCCAGAGCTTTTTCTTGTACCATGTTCTTTTCAGTTTCATTCTATGTCATCCATTGCTCTTTTGTATGGGTACTCACTGACCTATCACTCCACAACATGCAGTTTCATGTTCCTTCCCTTGCTGTCCAACTTCAAATGAACATGTGTACTAGTTTCCTGTGGAAGGCTCCAAAGTATTTTTATATGGCAACTGTTCAGATGTTTCCCGCTCCTTTGGTTTCTCCTTAATTTGGGGAGCCATTGCTTTATCCCACTGTGATGTTATCTAAATTAAATTTTCTACACTAAATTCTTCACTTCACAGGTAATCCATAACCTCAATTTCTATTTCTTTAACTTCCCCATTACTAATCCTCGTTTCTGCTTTTCCTCTTTGTTTTCTTATTTTTGTATTGTAAAATGCTATAAAAAACAGTATGCCTTTGCTTGTATTTTTCTTCAAATATTTGGTGCTGCTCTTTTTGTATTGACAAGGTTTTCTTTCTCCTTTACATAAATATTGCACCATATTACATCTCTTTTTCTTTCCCATGTCCATATTTCTTCAGTCTGGAAATGCTGGACTTCTTGCATAATAGTAAATACACATAATTTTTTTCTTATGAATTTGCTGCACGTCTGTAAATTAAATGGGACTAGAGCTACCCATTCCAGGGACCTAAATATAGCCTCCGACATGAATAGGACATGCTGGAGGGACAGATCTGTCTCCCAGAGACTGCTGGGTCTTTGGAATAGGCTTCCAATTCATGTGAAGCATAGGACCTCTATGACACTGTTCAAAAGGAACCTGGACAAGTTGGTGGGGCACCATAAATTCTTACTGGGGATAGCACCCACAACCCTCCTGGCCATGGGCAGTCATTAATAAATACAATCCTGAGTCTTGACAAGATTATGTATGGTATTACATTGGGATGAAATAGCTGGGCTTGAAATGACTTCCAGGTGGATAGCCTAGTAACCTCCTATGATCCTGTGATCCTATAATGGCATACTGGCAACAGGGAAAATAATCTTTCCTCACACAATATTAATTAATACATTTGAACAGTACATTTATTTGCTCATCTTTATTTTGAGAACATCATTCCCATATCTGTGCATCTCTAACAAGACTGCTATGTGTTTTACCTTGCAGTTGATATATGTTTCAACAAACAAGTAATCTAGTTCCTTAGAATTGTAGACATAATTGGATTCAGAGGCAGAAGCTGTTGTCATAAACAATCATATAAATGTTAGGAATTTTGCTCTCCTAAGTCAGTCAAAGGTAGGCACAAAATTTCTGTAAGTACTTTCTCCCAGACACACCCTTGATAAGTGCACATCAAAGCAGGTTGACTGTGAAAAACTGATTGATAGTATGGTCAGGCTTATCATTCACATTTGCAAGCAGTAAACAGGTAGCACTTTTTAGTGTTTGTCCTTACAGAGGTAGGGAGTGTACATGCAAGTGTGTAGGTGTTTACACCATGTATACATTCCCCCCACTTAGTGCAGATTTTGGAACTCATGAATGCTAATGAGTTCATACCTCATTTGAATATTCACAGTGCTCACAGGCTGAATCTGCATTAAATTAGGGTAATCATGTAGGCAGGGAAATGTATATCATGGTAGGGGAGACTGCTTACCCTGAGAGCTGCATGCTGCTAGTTGCTTGTAAACATGTTTCTAGTGTCACAACTAACGTGATGCAAAGATAAATTGCTGTTTTTTAACAAATGCTGTACTTCAACCTTACTAATATATTGGGTTTTACAAAACACCCATAGCTTTAATATAAGCATTGTTTGTCCCTTATTTTGTATATTACAAGTGCTTGTAAAGAATGTAACATGACATTATGGAACCTTTTCTATGTCCATCTGGCAAATTATTATAGAAGAGTATTGTATCACTTACTAGCATGGTCAGGGATTTGTCATTTGTAGCCCAGATTGTGTTAAGCCAGTGATATATAACTGACTCCCCTCCATACAAGTGGACATCCAAGAACACTTTTAGCTGTTTACAATAGAAAAGTGTACATTGCTTTGGTTAATGCTGCAAATGTACTACAGAGTTGCACAGTGGTTGTTCTCCTTACATAACTTGCACACTTGCTTTTCATTTCCTTTCTTTTTTGGGGGGGTGGTGTATTTACTTCTGTGTCCTAATATGCAATAGGGTACTGCAGGACCTGTGAGCAGTGATAAAAGGTAGGCAAGGCAGAAGACAAGGTGAGAGCTCCTTTGATGACTTTGTCTGTGATTGAGGAGCCATTTCAGAGGGTAGCTATGGATATTGTGAGTCCTCTGACTACCCCAAATTCCACAGGGAAAAACTGTATCCTTGTGGCAGTGGATTATGCTACACAATACCCTGATGCAGAGGCTTTGTCCTCCATTGAGGCAGAGAATGTGGCAAATGCTTTGTTAGAGATTTTCACCAGGGTAGGTTTCCCAAAAGAAATACTGTCTGACAGAGGTTCCAATTTTATGTCATACCTGCTGGCTTGTCTGTGGAAGTTCTGTGGGGTGAAGCACATGAAGACTACCCCCTACCATACCCAGACTAATGGTCTTGTTAAGAGGTTAAACTCTGCCATCAAGTCCATGCTATGGGCATTTACAGATCAGTTTAAGAGGGAGTGGGACAACTATCTGCCCCCATCTGTTGTTTGCTTACAGAGAAGTTCCCCAGGAATCCACAGGTTTTTCACCCTTTGAGTTGTTGTATGGGCATAGGGTGAGGGGCCCTCTAGATTTAATTTGAGATGAGTGGGAATGTGAGTGTGAGTCTCACAAGGAGTCTGTTATGGCATACATCCTAAACCTCAGGACAAGGCTCAAGGAACTCATGTTCTTGGCCCAGGAGAACCTGACAGAAGCCCAACAACAGAAAAAGGTGTGGTATGACAGGAATGCTCGAGCTAGAGAGTATGCTGTGGGCCAGCAGGTAATGGTTCTCATTCCTGTCAGACGCAACAAGCTGCAAGTGGCTTGGGAGGGTCGCTACAAGGTGGTACGAAATGTAAGTGATGTTAACTACATGGTGGAACTGCTAGGCAGAAGACAGGGATACAAATTGTACCATGTTAACATGATGAAACCTTACCATGATAGAGAGGCCCTTGTGCTGAGCATTTGCAGTGGATTGCAGGAGGAGTCTGAGGGAGATCTGGGGACTGATCTCCTCAGTGAGGCTCGGCCTGACACCTCAGTAGAAGGGGTAGCAATGTCCCAGCAGCTATCCCCTACCCAGGTTCGAGAAATCCAAGCAGTGTTGCAGGAATTTGGGGACATGTTCACTGGTAAACCAGGATGCACCGACCTGGTACAGCACCAGGTGGATACAGGACCCCAAAGGCCTATTAAGCAGGCCCCTTATAGGGTGCATGAGAGAGTCAGACAGACCCTGAGGGAGGAAGTACAGGAGATGTTGGAACTAGGGGTGATTCAAGAGTCCAACAGTCCCTGGGCCTCCCCAGTATTGCTGGTGCCAAAGAAGGATGGCAGCACCAGGTTCTGTGTGGACTACAGGAAATTAAATAGTCACACCAAGACAGATGCTTACCCCATGCCTAGGACAGATGAGGCCCTAAAGCAGCTGGGTGGGGCTAGTTATCTTACAACCATTGATCTTACCAAGGGTTACTGGCAGGTACCCGTGACTCTCAGTGCTAGAGAGAAGTCAGCTTTTGTGACTCCTTTTGGCTTGTATGAGTTCACAAAGATGCCCTTTGGGATGAGGAATGCCCCAGCAACTTTCCAGAGGTTGGTAGCTCATATCCTAGCAGGAGCAGGAGGGTTTGCCCTTGCTTACCTAGATGATATTGCCATCTACAGCCATTCCTGGCCAGATCCCCTTCAGCATCTCAGGGAGGTGCTGGGCAGACTACAGAGGGCAGGGTTGACCATTAAGCTGAGCAAATGTCAGGTGGGTATGGCGGAGGTCTCCTACCTAGGACATTGAGTGGGGAGAGGTAAGATAAGGCTAGAACCTGCCAAAGTGGAAGCCATTCAGGCATGGCCTGCACCTGTTACCAAAACGCAGGTGAGGGCATTCTTAGGGACAGCAGGGTACTACAGAAAGTTCGTCCCCATTTATAGTACCATAGCTGCTCCCCTCACAGACCTGACAAACAAGAACAGGCCAGATAAGGTAGTGTGGACCCCAGCATGTGAGCAGGCATTCCAGAAGCTTAAAGAAGCTTTAGGAGGACCCCCTGTGTTAGCCAGTCCAGATTACAGCAGTGAATATGTTGTGCAGGTGGATGCTTCCAACCATGGGGTGGGGGCTGTACTTAGCCAGATTTCTTCAGAAGGGAAAGATCATTGGGCGGTGCAGTGGTGCAGCGGTTAACGTTGTTGCCTCACAGCAAGAGGTTCTTCGGTTCGATTCTCGGCTGGGGTGCCTTCTGTGTGGAGTTTGCATGTTCTCCCTGTGTTTGCGTGGGTTTCCTCCGGGTACTCCGGTTTCCTCCCACATTCCAAACACATGCATCTGGAGCATTTCTCCCCAGGCCTCCGCTGAAAGCAGGCTCTGCGGAACCTAGTCAGACTTTCCCGGTCAACAAATGTTAAATAAAAATAAAAAAAAAATAAAAAAAATAAATAAAATCACCCAGTGGTTTATCTCAGTCGTAGGCTCCAACCAAGGGAGGAATGCAATGGAGCTGTAGAAAAGGAATGTCTAGCCACAGTGTGGGCATTGTAGAAACTTCGGCCTTATCTGTACGGAAGGAAATTCACTGTTATGACAGATCACAACCCCCTAATATGGTTAAGCAGAGCCAGCCAGCAAAATGCCAAGTTGCTAAGATGGAGCCTAGGGTTGCAAGCATATGATATGTCAGTGCAGCACCACAGTGGGAGTAGCAATACCAATGCAGATGGGCTCTCAAGGCAGGGAATGGGGTGAGGTACACCCAGATAGACCTAACCCTCTCAAGTGGTGTTTAAGGTCACTTGAAAAACTAGCTTGAGTTCTCCGGGGTGTGTGAAGACTGGTAGAGAAGGGTGAAGACTGCCAGCCTAAGCAGAGAGAATTGTGCAGATATTTCTATCATTTGTAAATACGAATGTGAATCACAGGCTTATTGTCTTAAATGTAAAAAAATGCTGTTACAAAAATGTGGCAACAATGCTATCTACTGACCCAGTAAAAGCATTTTGTGACCCTTTGATCTAAAGTTGGCTCCAGTCCGTCTAGATGAAGACATTCTTTCTATTGTTTTAATCAAGAGTTAAATTGCTAGGTTTAAACATGCAAATGTATTTTTATTGCTCTGTTCCTGACCAGCTGCAAGATAACAAAAGGGAGATGTTAAGAATGTAAATGCAGTTAACGTGTAGTCTGGGAACACCAGGAAATTGTAAAAGAAATGATGTAATGTTTATCAGAACTGCAGTTTCAATTTAAACAGAGAGAATCAGAAGGCATTAAGCATTTTTGCCTTGATCATCCAACTCACAGCACTGCCTCTTGCTCACATGTAAGTTATCTTAGACTTGCGTTTTCTTTAAGGGATAGCTAAAAGCTATAAAGTTTAGACTAAGTGTTTTTCTGTTATGTCAGAACTGTACTACTGAATTATTTTAAGTATTTCTGTGTGATCTCTGAACTCTTGACTAGCACTGACTGTGTAGTAGAAAGTATTATATTGTGGTTTTAATTATTTATTAGTAAATATTTTAAAACTTTTTAACGGTGGCTGGTTTGTGTAGAAATAATTTAAGCTCTAGAGTGCATTGCATATTTATAGAGTTTACTGTCCAGGTCACTTCAAATAAGCTTTGACTGTTTAGTCACATATACCAATTGGATAATAATATTGCACAGTAATAATAGGACACCCTTTTAAGTGCCTTTGAGTAGCTGATATTAGCTGGGTGGTGGCAATAATTACTACTGTATAGTCTGGGTAAAAGGGGCACAGCTGGAGAACCTGTGCCAGCCTTCCCCAGAAGTGTCTGTGTGGTTGTGTAAACTCTTATCTCAAAGTGTGCGTTTGTCAGCTACTTGAGCAGGGATGCAAAGCACTGGTTGCACAGAGAGGGTGCTGGAGATTATAGCTTGCCCAGCTAGGCTGAGATCTGGACCCTATAGCTGTGCCAGTGGGGAGTCTTATTGGGGACCTGGGGAGCAAGGGACTAATTAGCCTTGGATTGACTGTGATCTCTGTGTGCTCTTAAGTGAAATTGCACTTTACTGTGTGTATTTGTTATTCTTTCCTCATATATGAGATGCCCTCTCTGGTGTTAGTGGTGAGGACTGAGGCTCTTTGATTGCTAGGCCAGGGCACGGCCATCACAAGGGGACCACTGGTGGATGTCTGTGTATGGGAGGTATGAAACAGTAGTCCAGTCCTGTATGTATAGCTGTTGTAATATATTAGTGTTGCAACTAAATGCCAGCCACTGTGAATGTTATTCTGTGAGATGGGTCTACACAGTGTGGTATACAGTCCTGTCATAGTGTATGAGCATTGTATTTACAGTTTAGTCTGTGTGTGTGCCACTTCTAAGACTCTGCTGCATGAACTAAAAGGTTGCTTAGGAAGGGTGGCAGTATCAGGTTGATAGACTGGAAACGTCTAAGGGGTCTCCCAACTTGACACTTGCTGGGGACCCCCAAAATGCTAAAGCTGGCTCTGTGTAACTCTTCCAACAATAAGTACATATCTTACACCAACTTTGAATGTCAAAATGTAAAAAAAATGTATTTGCTAATACTAAGACAAATGCAAAGTAATTTAAAAGATACTCCATTACCTATTCAAACAATAATGCCCAACAGTGTGGTTGTTAAAGTGAAAAAATAAATGTCCTTTCAAGAGTAGGGGGAATCTGTACTTGCAACCTAGGGATTTAACACTCCTGTGCATTTCTAATTTCCCTGTAACACACACACCATCAGGCATTATTGCTTGGTTAATTAACTTGTAAGATCATTCTGTATCTATTGCTCTCATTGCTTGCTCTTGCATTTTTATTATTAAATATGCAGAGTCACCTTTGTTGTTTCAGCTAACATAAATTTTGTGTAAAATCATTTCAGATTTACTATTATTCTTCACTTAGCTGTACTGATTAATATGATAAATCTTCATAGCAGATAAAATAAAAAAAAAATATCCATTCTTGTAACATGTGACCAAAATCTGTGCATTGCATAGACAAGATGTATAACTCCACATACTAATACAGCAATGATAAAAAATGAGTTACATACTTTCTAGTAATGATATGGTCACTGAGAAAGTAATTGAGAATGCCCATGGTCAATTTTCTTTATTTGTTGCATCTGGAAATTTTAATTAAAAATCAAAGTGGAAAAATAAACAATGTCTGATAGGCATACAAGTTTTTCTGTCTGCTGACTTTTATGTTTAATACAGTACTGCTAAAGTGGATTTCATCACCTTGGACTTTCTGATACTCTGTATTTTCTCAAGCCTTCAAAATGCTCTTTAAACATATCTACATGAAAGCAAGCACAATTCCCATAATTTCCCCTTGCTATGTTTATTGTATTCCACTTATGTCACTGGAATCTGTCCTTGAGAAGAACAGTTTCTACTAGTTTGTATTTCTCCACAACCTGAAAATCAGGAATCATCCAACTAAACAGGTGCTATGGACTGTAGCCCAGAAAATAAATCAATAGATGAAATGCTGAAACAAGCACATCTGCTGATAAACTGTCTTCCAGCTCTGTATGTGAATGCATGAAGCAGGTGACATTTTTTTCTTTTCCTGTTTAATCTAGTTCTGCAATTTACACTTACATATAGCCCAAGGAAAATAAAAGATATATACATAACTTCACTCAGCATAATATATAACAAATTATCATAAAAGGTGGTAAAGCAACATGCATTATGTTTATTATACTGATTGCTTTGAAATATATAAAATATCAGTATTTACAAAGTTAGTGCTAATAGTCATCCAAAAGGTTATTGAAATGCCAAATTAATCAGTGCATTTTCTATGCTGTACTATGGTAACAAATGCATTGTGTTATGCACTTTAATAATGAGCATGCTGAACTCCACATTACCAGGCATTTTCAAATGGATGAGACAGGAGGAGGCATAATTGCTAGTGTTGTGCCTGCATACTGATATTCACTTTTGTGTTCTGAAGGGTATATTAAGCCAAACAGCATTGTAGGATTATATCGAGAGTTTGGTAAATCCACATCCCAGTTTCAGTTGATAGACCTTTAATGTGTTTTTCTTTTCATTTGATATGAGATTTTACTTCATTCACTAGTTTGGACATTGGTCTCCTGCATCCATGTGTCTGTTCTTATAAACTTACTGCCTATTTATCCTACATCTTTTTGATACCTTTTGAACAGTATTTGTTATACTCTGTCATTCTGGAGTTGCAAAGTCTCTTTAATAAAGAAATGGTTTACATGGAGGGAAAAAGGGACAAGAAATGTCAGTGCTGCTCAAAGAGGCCAGATTAGCTTATCTGTAAACCTTTTTGTTCGGACCTGCTTCCATGTTTACATTCTAAGCTGACATGCGACAGGTAGTGATGCATGACGTAATTTGGAAATATAGCCACCTCCTTAGTGATGCATTCCTCATCTGTCTGCTCCTCTTGACCTCTGCCCACCTCCCAACTGTCCAGATTTTCACAGAATGTTCAGATTTTTGTGTCATATTTTTTGGACAGTTTCAAATAAAATGTGTGGTTTTCTGGCAAATTTCTGAGGACTGAAGTCATTACATAATGATAGACATGAGTTTCAAACTTTATATCCTTCAGAAAATGTATGCTAACAAGAAAACTGTTATTCTGGCAACTTTCTAAGTTTATAAGTGCAATATTTAAAATCACTCCCTGTTTCGGGGTCTTTGTCTACCCATTATTTTTGGCTTTGTCCAGATGTCTTGCACTAAGATTTTGAGAGGTATGTAGCAGCAAGCTTACTGAAATAATACTATTGTTATCACTGGTGCCAGTGCCTTACTCTATGCATGACCACACACCATCTTCCCCCAATAGAGGGGAGCAGGCTTCTGCCTTATCATTCCTCTCTTCCCAATACCAGTCTGAGAAATTAATCAATTAGTAACATCTACAAAAAAACATAGCCAGTCTACATTTTTCACTATCTGATACCTTAAACCTCCTGTAATAGAGGCCCATGGGATATATCCAAATAAGGGCTATATGGATTCTGAATGTTCATGAGTTTTTACTTTTCATTTTTAAATCATTATGGATACATTCAGGCCAATAAATCCAGACCCCAAAACCTGTGGATATGCACGTTTTAACCTTCTTATGATTTTGTCCACAAAGCATAAATGGATTGCTTGGCTATACACACAGGGGACATTTGCATATATCCCATGGACCAGGAGGTTTAAAGTATCACACAGTGAAAACTCTAGCTTGGCTGGGTATTCCTGTAGTCTTTACTAGTTGGTTTTCCTTTGTGTCCTTGTTACTCTTTGGTTTGGATGTTAGTTAGGGTATTTTGTAGACACATTAATGGTTATGGACATCAGCTGCATTTAAAGACTCTGTATTTCTAAAGCATAGCCAAATAGTCAATTTATGATGTGTTGATGAGATTATAAGGCCAAAATGCACATGCATGTCCATCACTACTAGGGTTTGACTTTATTGGTATGAATGTATCCATAAACTCTTAAAATTAAAAAGTAAAAAGACATAGACATTCAGAAGCCCACATAGTTAAAACACTTGATGATCTTAAGGGATCATATGGATATATCTCATAGGCCTCTATTACAGGAGGTTTAAGGTTATGATACAATGAAAACTCTTAACTTGGCTAGGTTTTTATTGTAGTTTATACAAATTTGTTTGTCTGTGTGAACATTTTACTCTTTGGTTAAGAAATTAATTAATTTAATGTTGATTGAATTGGAATCAGATCGGTTACCAAAGAGCAGACTTGTTATAAAATATACCTCTATACTGTTTCAGGATGCATTCAGAATCATCATCTTCTTTTGGCTGTTCCCATTAGGGGTTGCCACAGAGGATCACCTGTTTCCATTTCTTCCTGTCCTCTGCATCTTGCTCTGTCACACCAACCACCTGCATGTCCTCTCTTACCACATCCATAAACCTTATCTTAGGCCTTCCTCTTTTCCTCTTACCTGGCAGCTTCATCCTTAGCATCTTTTTCCCAATATACTCAGCATCCCTCTTCAGCACATGTCCAAACCAATGTAATCTTGTCTCTCTGGCTTTGTCTCCAAACCTTCCAACCTGGGCTGACCCTCTAATATACTTATTCCTAATCGTGTCCACCCTCATCACACCCAGTGCAAATCTTAACATCTTTAACTCTGCCACATCCAGCTCAAACTCCTGCCTTTTTGTCAGTGCCACTGTCTCCAACCCATATAACATAGCTGGTCTCACTACCCTCTTGTAGACCTTCCCTTTCACTCTTACAGGTACTCGTCTGTCACAAATCACTCCTGACACTCTTCTCCACCCACTCCATCCTGCCTGTACTCTCTTCTTCACCTCTCTTCCACACTCACCGTTACTCTGAACTACTGACCCCAAGTATTTAAACTCATCCACCTTCGCCACCTCTACTTATTGTATCCTCACCATTCCTCTATCCTCCCTCTCATTCACACACATATATTCTGTCTTAGTCCTGCTGACCTTCATTCCTCTTCTCTCTAGAGCACATCTCCATCTCTCCTGGGTCTCCTCCGCCTGTTCCCTACTCTCACTACAGATCACAATGTCATCTGCAAACATCATAGTCCATGGGGACTCCTGTCTGATCTCGTCTGTCAACCTGTCCATCACCATTGCAAATAAGAAAGGGCTCAGAGCTGATCCTTGATGTAACCCCACCTCCACCTTAAACGCATCCGTCACTCCCACCGCAGACCTCACCATTGTCACACTACCCTCGTACATATCCTGTACCACTCTTACATACTTCTCTGACACTACTGACTTCCTCATACAATACCACAACTCCTCTCTAGGCACCCTGTCATATGCTTTCTCTAAATCCACAAAGACACAATGCAACTCCTTCTGACCTTCTCTGTCCTTCTCCATCCACACTCTCAGAGCAAACATTGCATCTGTAGTGCTCTTTCCTGGCATGAAACCATACTGCTGATCACTAATCATCACCTCCCTTCTTAACATAGCTTCCACTACTCTTTCCCATAACTTCATGCTGTGACTGATCAATTTAATCCCTCTGTAGTTACTACAACTCTGCACATTACCCTTATTCTTAAAAATCGGTACCAAAACACTTTTTCTCCATTCCTCAGGCATCCTCTCACTTTCTAAGATTTCATTAAACAATCTGGTTAAAAACTCCACTGCCATTTCACCTAAACGCCTCCATGCTTCCACAGGTATGTCATCTGGACCAACAGCCTTTCCATTCTTCATTCTCTTCATAGCTATCCTTACTTCCTCCTTGCTAATCCATCGTACTTCATGATTCACTATCCCTACATCATCCAACCTTCTCTCCCTCTCATTCTCTTCATTCATTAACCCCTGAAAGTACTTTTTCCATCTCCTCAACACACTCTCTTTGCTTGTGAGTATGTTTCCCTCATTATCCTTTATCACCTTTACCTGCTGCACATCTTTGCTAACTCGGTCCCTCTGTTTAGCCAATTGGTACAGGTCCTTTTCTCCCTCCTTAGTGTCCAACCTTTCATACAACTCTTCATATGCCTTATCCTTAGCCTTCACCACCTCTCTCTGTGCCATGCACCTCATCTCCTTATACTCCTGTCTACTTTCTTCATCTCTCTGACAATCCCACTTCTTCTTTGCCAACTTCTTGCCTGTATACTCTCCTGTACTTCCTCATTCCACCACCATGTCTCCTTGTCGTCCTTCTTCTATCCCGATGTGATACCAAGCACCTTTCTAGCCATCTCCCTTACTAGCTCTGCTGTAGTTACCCAGCTATTTGGTAACTCTTCACTGCCACCCAGTGCCTGTCTTAACTCATCCCTGAACTCCACCTCACAATTACCCTTTTTCAGTTTCCACCATTTGATCCTTCTTGCTGCCCTCACACTCCTCCTCCTCTTCTTGATCACCAACGTCATCCTACAAACCACCATCTTATGCTGCCTAACTACACTTTCTCCGGTCACCATTTTACAGTCTCCAATCTCCTTCAGACTGGCCCTCCTACATAAGATATAATCCACCTGTGTGCATCTTCCTCCACCATACCTACACATCACTTCCTCATCCCCTCTGTTCCCTTCACCAACATGCCCATTGAAATCTGCTCCAATCACCACTCTCTCACCCTTGGGTACAGTCATCACCAATTCATCCAATTCACTCCAAAATGTTTCTTTCTCATACATTGCACACCCAACTTGTGGAGCATATCCACTAACAACATTCTTCATTACACCATCAATTTCTAGCTTCATAAACATCACTCTATTTGACACTATTTTCACCTCCAAAACACTCTTAGCATACTGTTCCTTCAGAATAACTCCTACACTATTTCTCCTCCCATCCACACCATGATAAAACAATTTGAACCCACCTCTGATACACCTAGCCTTACACCCCTTCCATCTGGTCTCTTGCACACACAATATACCAACCTTCCTTCTGTCCATCATATCAGCTAGCTCTCTCCCTATACAAGTCATACTGCCAACATTCAAAGTTCCGACCCTCACTACCACAGCCCTAGCCTTTCTCCTCTCTTCCTGCCTTCGGCCATGCCTTCCACCTCTTCTCCTCCTTCGGCCAACAGTAGCCCAATTTCTGTCAGCACCCTGTTGGCTAACAGTACTGGTAGCGGTTATTGTTAACCCGGTCCTCAACCGATCCAGTATGGAAATATTTACTGCATTCCGAATCCTGAACGGAAAAAAAAAAAAAGCACCAAAGACTGCAATATCAACCACATAAGGTGAAAAAACAGAAATTCAAATGCATTTGTACTGGCTCTTTAGAAATACTAAAAAAAAGCAGGAAGCTTGTTATATAAGATTCTGATACACTGAGGACAAGGAGGTTGCCCTTTCCCTACTAGACTGTGATCTCAGAGTTGGTCTATATACATAAAAGGGATACGGGGGAGGTCCCCCCAACTAGGCACTTGTTTGTTGGTTGTTCAACATTCTGTGCTTCAAAGTTATATTGTTGATATTTGAGTCTTCTGCGTTTCTTTTATTTGGGATTCTGAAAATATTCTGTTGTTTCACATATGCTACAGTTCATTGATTAGGAAATTATGCTTCAGGTTGATATATTTTTGATTCCATGATTTGTGTTTGTCTGCATTTTATCTCATTTTGTTTTTGATTTGCCTACAAGCTCATAGAATGACATGAACACCTTGCCATTTATAATTGAAAATACAGAGATCACCAGATATAAAGGGCTGAAGTTACCTCTGATATATACCTCTCAATCACTTAGTGCAAGAATTCTGGACAAAGACAAAGGCCTAAAATCAGGGACAGATTTTAAATATTGCTCTTACAAACTTAGAAAGCTGCTAGAATAACAGGTTTTGCATTAGTGTGCTTTTTATCAAGTATATGAAATCTGAAACTCAAATGTCTGTAATTATTTAATGACAATTAGCAAAGGTTTGCCAGTAAATCACAAATGTTATGGGGAACAGACCAAAACTTTGAGATAAAATGTATACATTCTGTGAAATTCTGGACATTTGAGAGGTATGCACTGACAATAGAACAATGATGTATGGCCTTGGTATGATGAAAGCAGGGGAACACTGCCTGTATGTCACTTGGAAGTTATATTTCTTTTCCTGAGAAAATCTGGTAACACTGCCTTTTTCACAAACTATTTTTACGTCCGCATTTAATATGTCAGGAGAAGCTAAGAAAGTAATTGAACAACATATTCTCATCATGAAAAGAGAAGCAGGACCAGAGACCCTTAGTCATTTTTAATGATAAACTTCTGTTGAGTCAAGCCCTGTCCTAATCCTTAACCTTACTTCAGTTGCACCATAAGCAATACAGCTGAAAGATGTCTCAGTGTCTGCCACCAGACAAAACAAGAGTGTCTTTCTGTATCATGCATTTTTTTGTGATACAACATTACTGTTAAATTTTACAATGTTCTTCTAAAAAGCAATTCAAAACTAAAGGGTTAATCATAGGAGAAAGAAGGATGTATATTTTTTCTGGGATTTGACAAGGTTTGTAAAATAAACCCCAAGATTCAATAAAGTCTGTGTAGGCTCCGTGTAGACCCTACGCAGAATATATCTGTGTATACCATCACGGTTTCCCCTCGGCAGTACCCCATACATATTAATTATGGTTTGATCCTAAGGGAGGTCACAGCAACACTGATATTGAATGTAAACTGACAGCACAGCCACATACCTTTTGGCCCATTAACCTTAACCAAAAGCTGTACAAGACATATTTCATTAAATTGGATTTTTATTTTTTTTTTTACATTTAAGTGTTTGTTTGCACAGTGCTGCACATTGCTTAGCTATGCTTAGCTTTGCACACATATAGATCAGACATCTGCTAGACATCTAAAAATAGAAACTGGATACATTCAGTTTTAACTTTTTTAACCTTATGTGCTTGTTTGAGCGATGTGCCGTGCTATTTATCTGAGTGTAGCATGGAGTACTTAAGCATTAGACATCTGTTAGACAGCTAAAAATCGAAAACAGATGTATTCAATTGTTGTAGTTTTGTAGTGTGTAGCAATGCACATACCTGTGCAGTGAAGCTGCACCTTCGCAATATATCTGAAGATATATGAGTTCCCTTCACTATCCCAGTGGCTAGATAGGTTGAGTCATGACCTACAGTGTAGTAGTCCCCGGGTTTGAGTTCTGGGCAGTAATACTTTTTATATATAGTCTTGTGAGACTGTGTCAAATGAGTGAAACATCGATTGACTTTAAATTAAATAATTGTTACATTTCAAAAAGTTGCATAATACTAAGCAGTGCTTAAACAAGTTCAATGGTCTTTTCCAGTCTGACCATTGTGAAGCTTTGCTTAAACATGGTTGTGTGAGTTTGCGTGATAAGCAATGTGGTGTGTTTTGAAATTTACAGTATGACATGCAAAGGCAGGAATGCAGCATATTTGAAGGCCAATAGGTGAAAATTTCACATTATGCCTTGGAGCCTAATCTTGGCTGTGGGTATTGCTGCTGTCGTGGGAAAAGATGTGCACTTTAGGGAACAAAGCTGGTGTGTGCATGAGTCCAGGTTTTTCATTGGACTCCCAATACAATGCCATGGACCCCAGCTGTTCCAGGGCGACTACCAGGGCTCAGAGTGAAAGTCTGAGGCCTGGGATACTTTGGTCAGGGACCTAACCAGTGCAACTGGTATCACCCGTACTGGTGAGCAGTGTTGTCACCACTATAACAACCTGTATCATAGGAAAAAGGTAACCTTGGATACCTGGATCCAAGAAACAAAGGATGGGCACATCCCTCAGATATGTAAGTATGTTTTCCAGTAATTTGTAAATATACAAGCTGAACCTGTATAAAACTGGTATGCATAATGGTTTCCTTCTCTTACCACAGCTGCAGAAGAGAAGGCTTGCACTGTCCAGTCCCATGCAAGGTGTTTGGACAGGATGAGGCAAGTGTGTGGTATGTAACAAATCAATAAAGTAATAACTTAATGCATAAGTTAATAATAAAATAAATACAGATATTGCAGTCTTAACAGTCATGTGTGAAATACCTGCGACATCATATATTTTTATTAATGTGTCAGTGCATATCTGAACTTAAAGCAAGTAAGCATGCAGTACTGTGTAGTATAGCTTCCAAGCATCAGTCAATGTTGTGGTCTACTCAGATTAAGAGTCACTATTTTGGTCTGCTCATTGTCTGAAATATTCTGTAGATTGCACTCAATAAATGAATAGGGTAAACATGTAAGTTAACAGAAGTCCTAGACAGCTTTCCATGTGTGCAAATGCCAGATTTGAAGCAACATTAATCAGTAAAGTGTAAAAGGAGATGGTGCTCTGATAATTAATTTTTCAAATAAAATATTCAGTATTCCTGTAGTGAGTGCTTGTGGGTTCCAATTGACACCAGCCAACTGATAAATGTACAGTAGTGAATAATGTTTCACCTTGTCATAAATAAATGCTGTGCAATACCCAGATTAAGGGGTCAAGGTTGTGTTCTGCTTATTTTGTCTGATGTATGCTGTAGGTTGCAGTCAATAAATGAAGAGGGTAAATGTGTAAGTTAACAAAACTCCTACACAGCTATGCATCTGTGAAAATCAAGATATGAACAGCATATATCAATAAAGTGTAAAAGGAGATTTTCTGATAATTTAATGTTTTTGAATAAAATGTTCAGTATTCTTGTAGTCACTGCTTGTGGTTTCTAATCTGACACCAGCCATTTTACATATGTGCATTAGGCAATACTGTTTTAATAAGTCAGAAATAAATGCTGTGCATTACCCAGATTAAGAGTCAATGTTGTGTTCTGCTCATTTTGTCTGATATATGCTATAGGTTGCAATCAATAAATGATTAGGATAAATGTGCAAGATAATGGAACTCCTGCACAGCTATGTAAATGCAAGATATGAGACAACACAAATCAATAAAAGTTTAACAGGAGATGGTCTGATAAATAATTTTTTTAAATAAAACGTTCAGTATTCCTGTAGTCACTGCTTATGGGTTCTAACCCCACACCAGTCAACTGAGAAATGTCCAGCTGTCAAACGTAATCAATGTACACGAACATACCTCTCAAATGTCACAATTTTTGCAGAATGTAATGAATACAGCCCAATATGTCTGGTCCTCTGATTTGCAGATATATCATATCACTTGAAGTGCAATTTAATGGCAAATCTGTTATCAGAACACCTTGCTTCTATTGTATGAGTACACTCTGTAAGAATGTTCCCTGTCATTGTGCCTTTGTATCACTATTATGCATGGCTTGGCCCATAATGTCCCATGCTAAGAGGTTAAGAGCTATGCACATGCAACATCATATATACAATATAAGCAGGCAGTGTTCTCACAAGTGAAATCGAACATATCTAGAAGTATGTAGCTCTAGTCTGTGTAGTTATATTATCTGTCTCTCACCCCGCTCCTTCTCTTCTTTTATTTATTAAATATATTTATTATTATCATTTGATATTCTCATATTATTTGTTATCACCTCTTATGCTGGCCTTATGTATAACTTAATATTGTTTTGTTTTTAAAACCTTTCATTACATTATTCTTTGTTGTTGTTGTTATTGTTGTTGTGTCTTTTGGCTTTTCCCGGTTAGAGGTCGCCACAGCGGAACTCCAGTTTGCTAATGATTGGCAGTAGATTTTACGCGCTGAGTTGCCAGCTCTGACACACAACCTTCAATGAAGGTACGCCCATTCACACATGTCTCCCCACAGAAGACGCTCTAGCTGAGAACTGAACAGGACAACGTCTTACTGTGAGGTGACAATGCTAACGCAGCTGTTCCTCATTATATTATTTTCAGTTTGATTCCATTACTCTTTATTGTTTTCTCTTAAGTTATTAATTACATTTGTTTTGGTTATGTTTATTTTTCCTTATGTTTATACTTCATGTACTACAGTGAGACAAGGTAGGCCGGTTCCCGGTGATCCACCTACCATGGCTCTCCAGCTGAGGGACTGAGGCCCAGCACATCTAGGCTGCAGCCTAGTGGCACCCCCTCTGCTGCCCCTGCACTACCTGCTGCAATGGGTAGTTCTTCCCTACAGGCTGGCGGTGGTCCCCCCTCAGGGAGTGGAGGTCGAGGGGGTGCTTTTGTCACCCAAGACCAACTGCCAGGCATTGTGCACCAAATTATTGGTGCATGCCTACGCCAGATGGAGACAATGCTGTCCATCCTGGTGAATCAGTCTTATCCCAGGCATTGGCATTGATCACTGCCTCCACAGGAGCAGTGAAGGTGCAGTGCTGATAGTCCTATGGGTGAGGACTTGAGTCATACTGCTACTGTGTCTAATGTCCATGGGAATGGGATTCTACAACACCCTCCCCAGCCAAGGTGTTCACACCCACTTATGTCCCACACCAACCCTGTCTGCTGTCTTGTCTGCCTGCAAAATATTTCTCACCTTCCCAACTTACCTTTCCCCATACATACCTATGTCCCTTCCCCATCATTCCATTATCTCCTTAAAAAAAAAAAAAAAAAAAAAAATATATATATATATATATATATATATATATATATATATATATCCTTGTATAGCTCTTATTTTGCACACATGTCCACTGGACATGATTAATTTGGTCCAAATGGCTTGACAATGCACTTATGTTGTCAACTCTCTCTCTCTGGGGGTCACAGTCCAAATTCAGCTAAAAAAGCTGTTAAAGTGCACAGGTGTTGCCACTGAAATAATGGATAGCTATAGCTCTTTCCTACATCAGTCCTGCACATACCTACCTGAATTTCATTATGTTTTCCCCTTGCTTGCATCCCATTTCACTACTGTCCTATCTACCCAATTTGACGCTGTGCTATGTGCAGCATTGCTAAGCTATGCTCAATGGCGGTATATTGATACATGTATTTGAAAATCACGTTCAAAAAGTACACCTGCACCCTATGTCAAGCCCAGAACCATTGCACCTGAAGAACAGTGCATCAACCCACCAAACCATACACCCAGTTAATTAGCACAGGTGTTTTAAGCAAAACATAGTAATTGACATTCTCTCATCATTAAGCATCTTTAAGCGATACTGTATATCGCGCCACATCACGCAAATCTGCTAAAAGATTAATGGAAAAATAGGAGTTTAACTGGGACTCTGGTAGAGAAATACATCACTATAAAGCCATGCACATAATAATAGATGTAAGTGAGGTATGTAACAGCAGGTAAGTATGCAATTATATCTACAACATGTAAAAATACACCTGCTAAAAGATTAATGGAAAAATAAAAGTTTAACTGGGAGTCTGCTAGACCAATACATCACTATAAAGTCATACACATAATAATATGGTGAGGTATGTGACAGCAGGCCATTGTACAATTATATCTACAACATGTAAAAATATACCTGTTATGACAGTGAGTCAGTAGCTCAATCTGGTAAATACTTTGAAAGCATTAATTTTTGGTCCAAATCGTCCTGGGTTCAAATACAGCTGTTTCTAGCATTTAAAGTTCATGTGTGTGTACATCACCATTATAAATTCTGAAACATATGACTGTCTCATCACCTATTTATCCGCACAAAGTAATACAGATTGAATGTCTGCTTCAAAATAATAGAAGTCAAAGGCCTACAGATAGGACCACATTTAAACTATTCCTATTAGAACACTAGAATGTGCATAGAATGTCAGGTCATGCATTAGTATGAATTCACAGAGGACTTTGAAATATGTAATTCAAATGTGGCCTGATAATATCTGACTGCAGCTCACAATGATTTGCTAGTGATATTACAGACAACCACAGCTGCGCAAGTAACATACACATATGGAAGTTGTGCTAGAAGCAAGGTTTGCCAGCACACACGTTCCAGATGACTATCATGACATAACACATGGCTTGGCAGTTGTCCATCTGGTTGACATAATGGTTAATGTACCCCCCTACCTTTTTCTAGGACACACCGAGCATGTTGCGTTTTGCTCTGTTAATGATATCTTTAGCTAACATACGTACCTTAAACCCATGCCTTAATTTCCATCAAGATGGATTCCCTTAATCAAGCATTGGCAGTACACCAAGGTTGCCATAAGCCCCACAGTTACTCTTAAGTGTTGTCCTGCACATTCTGCACCCTCTCTGACTATGCCTATTTCCTGCAGTATTAGCATCAGCTCCAGCCTATAGCACACATATGTATGTAAAAAGTATTTGCTGCAAACATTCTCTCTGCGCCAGTGTAGTATCTTTACCCCTGAAATCTCGACTCCAACATATGAGAAAGGGGATAGAATCTATATTGAGGCCTTATATCTTGCTGATTAGTTGCATGGGATTGGCTGATTATACTGCAAATCAGCTGCAGAGGCTACATGTAGCATTCCTGAACCACAGATTGGTTAAGAGGCAATCATCTGCTAATGACAACCATCTTGAAAAGGCAAACTTCTAGCCAGGGGAACCAGTGTGTTTGAGAGTTAGTTTGTATGGTTAACTCATTGACACAGTACTTATATAGCTGTATCTTTCAACAGAGGAATATTGTACTCCATCAGGTATGTAACCATTTTTGTTTACAACATGATGCATATGTTTGAATACAATTAGGGATAATGGGGTTTACAGCATTAAGCCTTTCTTACAAATGTACTGATGACATTCCATTGATATCCAGCCATATTACACTTACAGAGGATGTAGAGTACAGCAAGGGTATAATGCTGTATGTTAACTAGGAACACAGATCTCCTGGATACTTCCTTAGTTAGCAGTTGTAATAGTACACTGCTACTTGGTTGGCACTGTTGTTTAGACATATATTATGAAGAGGGGGGTACCTGCTAGGTGGCACACTACAATGGACTCCTGTGTTGGGTGTGTGATCATATATGAGTATCTGCCATGGCACAAACAGGAGTAGGTCACTATTGCTACTATCCTAGTTGCATCCACACCCTTTGTATGTTTGGCACACTGTTGAATATGAGATGTGTAATCAAGCAGTGAATACTGATAGCCTTCCTTTATTGATGTATTTCTACATACTGTACTCCTATGTATGTGGTCCTGACATTTATTATCATTTATTTGTATTTCAGGAGATAATATGCATGAAAGGTGCTGGGAACCTTTCACTGAGGCAGAAAATAACCTCATAATTGAATTCCTGCAACAACACTACTAAGTCCTGCTGTCCAGAGGGATGGCAAATAGGCAAGAGCGACAAACCTTGCGGGACAAACTGGTCCATAACATTCATGCTGTGGGTCACCAGAACTGCAGATATGAGCAGGTGTGACACAGTGCCACAGATATGATTCACTCAGCACTTAGATGTACAGCAGACGTGGCCAGGGATCATCAGGTCACAGGTGGTGGGCCTGCAGCAGAACAACCTCTATCAGCCACAGAAGAATTCCTGATGAACTTTGCAACACAGGACAGCTCCCAAGCATCCATCACCCAATATGTCGTCGATGTGGGTGCCACCATTTCCACTCAAGAGGAGCATCCAAGTATGCTTAGTTGGATCAGTATTGGAATACTGTAGCATTCAGCATGTCAGGGTGTACATAGCTTTATGTGGTTGTCAAGAGTTTTACTTTGGGAAAAGAGGTTAGCTGAAGTTTTAAGCTCATACAAAGACTGTGACCCAGATACCTGTTAACATAGCAGCTACTGTAAATATAGCCAACAAAGTTCCCTGTTAATTTCCTGTGCCCCTGTCGAGTAGAGCCACAGAAGTGATCCCAGGGTATATTACCTATTTCCCATCCACTTATCAATATTTTTCTTGAAGAGTGTTAATGAGGAACTTTGCTTGACATAGATGGATAGCTTGTTCCAGAGTATGGGAAGTCTCTGGGACAGGAATCTATCCCTCCAGCATGTCCTGTTTATTGTGGTGACAAGGTTTAGGTCCCTAGAGTGTGTAGCTCGGAGGGATTGGGATTTCTTTAAGTGTAGCATATCCAACAGCTCTGGGTTTGACATAGCTTTATATGTTAGGCAGAGATCACCTCGGAGTAGGCGATATGCTACAGAGTAAAGCTGGAGTTTTTTGAGACGGTCAGTGTAGGACATCTGTTTCAGGCCAGTAATCCTCTTTGCAAGGTACTTCTGTGGCCTTTCCAGCTGCTGCAGATGTCTTGCAACGTACATTCCAAAAGGGACGCTGTACTCTATAATGGGTCTAATGAGTGTCGAGTAGAGGGGAACAATGCGTTCTTTTTTCCTGGATGAGAACCCTTTTGTGATGAGGTGTGCCACGTTGAAGGATTTCCTGACTAATGTGGCAATGTGATTATCAAAGGAGAGACTACTGTCCAGCTAGGTCCCAAGGTCTCTTATCACACATTCAGCATTAAGAAGACTGCCGACTATGAGGTAGTTCATGGGTACAGAGTTTTTACCAAAGGGGATAACAATGCACTTTTTGGCATTGAGCTTGAGGCCATAGCTCTTACACCAGGCATCTGTCTCATTGAGGCCCTTCTGTAGGATGTCCACATAATTTGTGGACTCAACTATAGCACCTAGTTTGCAGTCATCTGCAAACTTCTTTAGCCAGAGGCCTTCTGTGTTAGCCTGTACTTCAGAGAAGTAGATACCAAACAGAGGAGGTCCCAGGACTGAACTCTGTGGTACTCCACTTGTCACTGGTTTGAAGTCAGATTTAGAGACTGCAACTTTTACAGTGTGGGTTCTGTCAGTGAGCCAGTTGGCAACCCATCTTGTGACATAAGGATTTATACCTAGTTTAGTGAGTTTAGCTATAATTCCAGAATAGGGGATGGTGTCGAAAGCCTTGGCGAGGTCAAGATAGGTTGTGTGACCCACCTTACCCTCGTCTATGGCTTTGGTGACTGCCTCAAAGAAGTCGACCAGGTTCAGGAGGCATGATCTGCCTTTCACAAACCTGAACTGGGTGGGGTCCAGAGTTTGGAGGTTACCAATGTCTTTGTTTATGAAGTCCATGATGATACGTTCCATGGCCTTGCAGACCAGGCTCGTCAGGCTAATAGGGCGATAGTTCCCAGGATCAGTAGTGGCTCCCCCTTTGTGGAGTGGGATAACTGTTGCTGTGTGCCATTCAGTGGGCACAAAATCTGACATGAGGCTACGATTGAACATGGTGCTTAGGTGTGGAGCCAGTTCGTTCTGAAGTTCATGTAAAACAAGGCCTGGGATGTTGTCCGGTCCCATGGATGCTGTGTTTTTGGCTTTAGAAAGTGTTGCTTTTACCTGTGTAGTTGTGATTACAGGGACTCTGAATTCTTCCTGTATAGATATGGGCCCTTTAGGTCGTGAGAGGGGGGTAAAGTTAGCACTGAACCTATCTGAGAGGACTTTGGCAATATCAGTTGGTGCTTTAATTTTCTTGCCATTGTGCTGTAACTCAGGGCAGATCTGGGTGTTGACATTGAGATTCTTGACATATCTATAGAATGCTTTGTTGTTGTCCTTAGAATCAGTGGTGATCTTGTTTTCATAGCTAGCTTTGGAGGATCTTATAAGGGATCCCAGCTTCTTACTGAGGCTGACCAGGGAGCTCCTCCACTCATGGAATTTTACTGGGGGGGCAGGGTAAGGGAGTGGAGTGAACTCAAGTGGCGCAATGGCCAATGAAGCAGGATGAACCTCTAAAGGGACAACTAGCAGAAGTAAAAGAAAATAAATCACCTTTTGGTTGTCCTTTGTGGAGGAAGCTAATTTGAATTCATAGTTTGTTTGTGAGGACTTCACAAGACACTTATTGGCTTTTTAAGCTGAGTAGGGAGTATTTCCAGTTTAGGACTCACTCCCTTTTAGTCTTAGACAGTTTGTTTTCCTCTTTGTGTAAAGCCTGTTAATGGCAGTTGTCCAACAGGCAGGTTTGCTCTTCCTTGCAGAGCTTGTTTTGGTCCTATCAGGTATGGCCAAGTCAATGTAGGAAAACAACTGTTTGTATGACACGTTGGTGTAGACCTGCCCATAGCTGCCAGTTCCATCGGGGGGGGGGGGGCAGTACAGATACCATCCTGTAAGAGGTAATTATGTGATTTGGAGAAGTGTTTTAGTTTATTTGATGGTTGTGGGGGGACGGACGTGATACTTAGTTCACATGTGACTGACTTGTGATCAGATGTCACTAGGGAATACTTCATAGTGAGGGTGCTAGAGTGGCACCCCATATTGGTAAGTACCAGATCCAGGATGTTGGCATCCCTTGTGGGGGTGTCAACTAGCAGGTCCAGTGCATTGGAGTGAACGAAGTGAAGGAACCTTTGGGCAAGTGGGTTACACCACAAGTAATTTACGTGGTCAATGGATGGGTATTTAAAGTCACCCAAAGTCAGAGTGTTTGGATGTATCCTGATAGACTCAAGTAGATCCAAATAGGCAGAGTGGTTGTCCTGATTCACAGAAGGGGTTGTCTAGCTGGCAATGACTTGAATAGGTGTCCTACCAACAGTTAATTGCACCTGAAGTATCCCCAGAGAATCCTACTGTGTAACCACTCTGGATGTGTACTCATCTGTAATGACTATGGAAACACCAGCTCCTTAAATTTTCACGCCTTCAGTTTGTGGTCAAAACGTGTTGAAGGAGGTGTCACCTGATATGGTTGGGGTGCTCCCCACAGCTGTGAACCAGGTTACCATGACTGCACAAATGTGTAAGTCTTCCAAGGTGAGGACTGCTTCCATTGTGTGCAGTTTCATGTTAAGACACCTAGCATTTAGCAGCATACGCTTGATGTTGTTGTAATATGGAGTTTTCATGTCTGGGATTTTTTCCTTGAGACACTGCCTTAAAAGGGCACTATGGGGATGGCAAAAGGCTTGATCAGTAGCTGAAATACCAGGGTTGACATATGAAGACCATGTCTGGCAAAACATTGGGGTCTGCTGATCATGTCATCCTAGGTTGACAAATACAGTATCACTTTAGAATGACACCAGGAAATGAGGTAATTATTGAGGTCAATCATTTTCCATTTGTATTGAGGCATTATCCTAGCTTAAGGCTAGGGGCATACCCACCTGAGACACATAGTCCAACAGTTCAGCCATGTCTCTCTACATATAGTCCAGAGAGGTGCATCTCAAGTCATTCACACCAACATGGACTGTGACAGAGTCACAACAGTACCTGTTTTGGGATCAGTGATTGCATGTGTGATATGGTGGATCATGTCACCTGACAGACAGCTGACTGTGACCGCCTCTTTATCCAGCCTGGTGAGAGGGACATCTATGTGTCTCACAATGGAATCCCATATGACTAATATCTTTGTTTTACTGTTTTACCTTAAGAGCTTGACAGGTGAGAGGCTGGAGCAAGAACTATCATGTGTGTGGCATTCTGCAGTGGACATATTATTTGTAGCATGTTTATGTTTGTGTTTGGCAGGTCTCTGATGTTTATGTATGTTTCTGGTGAAGATCTCTGCATATGTAGGTATGTGTGATGTGGGATTGGGTGAAGTGGAAGGTGAGGTGTGCATGGTGACAGCCTGCTCATTGTCATATGTACTGACTGGTGTGCAAAAGAACATGTGTTCCAGGCTATTAATATACTTGTATCTCTAACATGTTGAGTTTGCATTACTTGTGGTCCAGTGACATGAGTGCATACATAATGTGGTGGATCACAGCCCCTCATAAGCAAGTGACCATACATTTCTCCTTACGCAGCTTTGAGAGGAACATCAGTGTGTCTCACAATGAAGGTTGCGATGTCTAGAATGTTGTTTTATGTGTCAGCTTGCCTTATGGGTTTATAGATTGATCCTACATGAGATGTAGCTCTACTGTTAATGTGCGTGTTGTTTTTACAGAGTGCATATGGGGCTACTGAGGGTATTTGTTATCTGGACTTTTTCTATGCAGTCTTTGTGATTTATGAAGGTTAAATGTAGTCCCTCTGCTTATGTCTGCTTTGAATTTTGTATTATGGGTGTGGCATGTGTACCACTAATAACCTTATTGACATTAAGAGTACTTTTATGTGAGAGCTTTGCCTCCATTAACATTGTGTATATGCATCTCTTACATACCATATTAGTTTGATTGAGAATGAAGTCATTGTCAGTAAACATGAGGTGATTTCTATATTGCATCAGGATGCCCATATCCAATAAAGTGGTATAGGTCACAGTGGTAAACTTCATATCCATGCCAACAGATCCTTTTTATTGATTAAACAGTTGCATTGAGAATATTACTCAATGTCACGAGTATCTGTTCTGCAACTATGGGGACAGTGCTTGTCACTGCATGCTGGTTGTCCTGTGTGCAACTCGGTATTCGAGTTAATTCCATCATGGTTTCCAAGAAACATGTTACCCAAGGTGTCTGTACAGAGCACTGCTAAACACTGGGATGGAAACTAATATGTACACCCACTAAAGTCAAGAATGGAGTAGTTAGGTAGTTATTCTGAAGTTAGACACTAATCAAACTGTGCTTACTGAAAACAAACAATTATCCTGTGAAGAATGCTGAAAAGGGATGAGTCACCTGAATTGCTGCTGCCTGGCTACTACTACTGCGGGTTTCACCACAGCCTTATTATGCTGGAATACAAAGCTTGTATTCTTTTTTTCTCACTAGAAGCAAAACATCAGCACCAATCTCAAGATATGAAGCAGGCCACAGCCTGTTTGTTGATCCACACACTTCTCCCAGATGATGCAAGGCTCTGTAGGCTTGTTATAGCCTTCTCTAGGTAGATGCCTTGATTAGCAACCAGACCAATCATTTGACTTTTGCATGTATTATGCCTTGGGTTCTGAGGCTCGTAGGATTTGACTAGGCTACTGACCTGATGGTGATTAGGAGCACAGCTGCAGCATCACAATATAATGTTCAATGTCAGGTGAAATACATGTCCACAGTTGCTCCATCAAGCTCCACAGTGGCAGTGATCCATGTTAGATAGCAGTTTCACAGCAATTCATGCAGCCTGCCCTTTAACAGTATAATGGTGGTGATCTGCGTGACATGGACGTGAGGCCTACTGCAGAGGTGTGGCCACCTTTGCTCAGGGTTTTTGTCCCTTCCAAATGTCCTAGATATGTCACAATGTACATTTATGTACCTAGAACACAAAACTATGTTTCTACATCATTTCACACAATATCTATTTGCTGTCTGGTTGTTTTACAGGCATTGTTGACTTGCAAGGCCAGAGTAACAACTGCAAAGTTGAACAAGTTTTCTGTGCGTGCATGGACATCCACATCCTCACTGTAAAGGGTGCCTACAGACAGTGTGCTTGAGGCTGTCAACCTCAAGGGTGTAGCAGCATGACCCTAACTTTGCTGGAGTTGTACATTGTCACACTTGTAAGTATGCTATTACCCTGCCTAGTAACAGGATTATGGTTCATGCAAGTGCCACATGCCTGGCAAAGCAGTGTACTCAATCTACCATGCTATCCCACACTGTCAGGTTCTGCTTTCCTTTAAAATGACACCATAAAGGTATAGCATGTTGCATTTAAACACCTGTCAGGCCACTGCCTAGCCATGGCCTGTTGTGACATATACACAAGCAATAATCTATTGCTAATGGCATTATCACTGGCTGTTGAAGAGATGTGGACAGCGTTGCCAACCCTCTACTCCTACTGACAATGAGCGGGTTGCCAACATGCACACTTCATCTCCTACTCCACCTAAACTCACATGACACATACCTACATATGCGGAGGTCCTTACCAGAAACATACATAAACACCTCACAAACAAAAATTCAAGCATGCTACACATAATACTGCCTCTGCAGAACACAGTACAGATAATAGCCCATGCACCACTGTCTCACCTGTTAAACACTTGTGGAAAAACACAAAATCAAACATATTAGTCATAGGTGATTACATCATGAGGCACACTGATGTCCTTCTCGCCAGGCTACCACAGTTTTAAAGTGGTCCCTAACTCACAATGTTTTGATCACAATAGTGGCATTGTTTTTAATCTTTCATCACATTCTTTAACACAAGATGAGTTGTATGTGTTAAACAAAGGTCTCACCTTTGTGCCCGGTAGGGCAAGTGGTTTTAGTGATGTAATGCTAGATATTATGTTGTTTTGCAGAACATTAGCTTTAAAATGTATTTTTGGCAATGGTAATGAGTTAGGGACCACTTTAAAACTACCTAGTAGTTATGTGCCACCCTTTTCTCCAGCTTTAAACTTGTTCATCAATAGCTGTGAGAATGATTTACAAGAGTATTTTCAAAGGGGAGGATTACATAAATACCATAACTTAACGCGACCTCAGCAACAAGCCTTACATAATTTGGGCTCTAATAACAATTTGGTTATAAAGACGGCTGACAAAGGGGGTGCCGTAGTGGTGATGGACACCACTTTTTACCAACAGAAGATTCAGGGGTTATTATTAGATAGGAAAGTCTATGTTCCACTCAACCCTATAGGTGTCAAGATGCTAGTGGATGAAGTACACAACAGCTTGAGGGGGTTAAATTTTGATATGTTAATAAGTGATGAGATGCTACAATTTCTTTGGATAGAAAAAGCTGTTATACTTATTTTTAAAGCCCTGCCAAAAATCCACAAATCAGTAGAAGATCCCCTGTTCAGACCCATTGTCTCAGGCAGAGGCTGGGTCACGGAGCACATTTCCATCTGGATAGAATATACACTTCGACCACTTCTAGATAGAGCAACTTCTGTGTTGAAAGATACAGGTGATTTCCTTAGAAGGGTAGGTAGGTTTAACTACAACAAGCCACAAGGAAATCTTTTAATGGTGACGTTGGATGTCCATAACCTTTTTACTGTGATCAGTAATGACTTTGGTATCCAAGCCATAGGTGGGGTCCTGAGTGTGTTGGGTGAAGAGGACAATAAAATATCCTTGGTCAAGGAGATGCTGGCCCTGGTCCTAGAGAATAATGTCTTTATAGGGGACAAGCAAATATATAGACAAGCACAGGGGGTAGCTATGGGCACCCCCTGTGCTAATACATACGCTAACCTGGTCCTTTGGTTTTGGGAGAAAGATGTAATTTTAGAACATCCACTATGGAAACAACATGTGTATATGTATACACGTTTTGTAGATGATGTTTTTTTCTTCTGGAGGGGTGATGCAGACATGCTAATAGATTTTGTCAGCTACCTACACTTCACCACATCTTTCCTTAGATTTAAGTTGAATTTCTCTGACACCAGCATAGATTTTTTGGATGTCAGTATCACACAAACTAGTGATGGTTTTTCATCGAAGTTATTCAGAAAGGATTGTTTGAAAAACAGTCTGCTGTGCTTTGATAGCATGCATCCCCATCATATGTTTCCTAACATAGTTCAGGGCCAGGCAGGCAGAATATCTAGGATATCAATGAATGATATAGAATATGAGAAAGATATAGAGTCCTTGAAGCAATGTTTTTTGGACAGAGGATACAATGAGGGGATGATCTGTGAGGTCATTAATGATAGTAGGCAGAAAAGGGATAGTAAATATAAACCATGGATCAGACAAGAGCATGCTGAAGCTAAGGCCACAGTTCCACAGAGATATACAAAAAGGGAACCTAAGTTGTTTGTCACCTATAATAGTAATACCAAAGATATAAAAAATATAGTCTTTAACAACTGGAACATCTTAAGAAGTGACAATAAGTTAAAGGGCCTAATAGGAACTAGACCCAGTTTTGGATACAAGAGAAATAAGAATTTAAAGGACATCCTTTGCACTGAAAGGGCTTTTACTATATCCAATTCATTTAAGGATAGCCCAGGCAGTGTTCCCTGTGGCTTATGTAAAGCCTGTCCGTCCATTAATAAGAATGCAACTTTTAAACATCCTGTTACTGGAAAATTGTACCACCTTAAGGCAAGGGCTACTTGCAGGACTAGTCACATAGTTTATTTGGCTATATGTGAACATTGCACAGCATATTATGTTGGGAAGACCGATAATATGTTTAAAATCAGAATTCTACAGCATCTTTCCAATATTAGAAATAAAAATGTGCATAATGCTCTTTATAGGCACATTGAACAGCACTCCACACACACTTTCAGCCTCAGGGCTGTGGTTAACGTAAGGTTAAATAATAGGGGAGAGGATATAAGGTTGTTGACAGAATCCCTTGAATCTAAATGGATCTTGGAGCTGAGGGCTCATAGGAGCCCAGGGTTAAATTACATGGTTCCTTTGAAACCCGCCCTACAAAAAAGGCGGGTAGTTTATTGATTGCTGATTGGTTGGCTTTTAATTTAAAATAATGGTAATGTTTGTTCCTTTTTATCTGATGAAGGGTACCACACCCGAAAGCGCTTATCCTTGGCTGTTTTGGTTGTTTTAATAAAGAAGGAGTTAATCCAGCAGTGTCCTGCCATTCTTTTCTCTTTTTCAATGTAAAAACCATATCTACAAAAAACCTCAAGGTTATGCTGCTAAACATTAGGAGTGTCAGCACAAAATTGCACTCATTGGAAGCTGTCCTCACCTTGGAGGACACAGACATTTGTGCAGTCACATATACCTGTTTCAAAGCTGTAGAGAGTACCACAGCCATACCAGGCTACACCTCCTTCCACATGTTCAGACCTCAAACTGAAGGTGTGCAAACTAAAGGAGGTAGTGTATAAATATTCATTAAGGATGCATACACATCCAGATTGGTTAAACAATATGATTACCTGGAGACACTTTAGGTTCTACTGACTGCTTGTAGGGCATCTATTCAAGTCGTTACCAGCAACAGGAGGCCCTCTATGAATCAGGACACCAACTATGCTTAATTGAATCTAATTGAGTCTATCAAGGTACTTCCAAACACCATGGTTTTGGGTGACTTCAACTACCTACTGACTGGGTAGATTACATGCTTAAACTCACTTGCCTAAAGGTTGCTCGACTTTGTTAACTCCAGTGCCCTGGACCAGCTGGTTGACACCCCCAACAAGGGGAGCCAACATACTGGAATGGGTGCTTACCAATATGTAGGACCATTGTAGCACCCCCCACTGTGAGGTCCTCCCTGGTGAGATATGACAACAAATTGGTCTCATTCAAAGTAAGTATCACACCTGACCCCCCCCCCTTGCAGAAAATAAACTAAAAAACTTCACTGAAGCAGATTATAACCTCCTATGGGATGGTATAAAATGCTTCACTGCACCTACTCCCTCAGATGGAACTGGCAACTATGCTCTACACCGATGCTTTATACAAACACTTGTTTAACTGCATTGACTCAACTGTACCTTATAGGACCAAAAAAGCCCCTCATAGAAGAGCAAACCTGCTTGGTGGACAACTGCTATTAGCAGGCTTTACAATAAGAGAAAGACATTGCTGTCTAAGAGTAGGAAGGAAGGAGCCCCCTTAAACTGAAAACACTCCCTCCTCAACTTAAACAAGCAAATACGAGTTGTTGTGAAGTTCTCCAAGACAAACTATGGGTGAAAATTAGCCTCCTCCATGAAGGACAACCACAAGGCATTCTATAGTTACATCCGTAGCCTAAAAAGAAAGGCCTAGATTTGTGTCAAACTGGAGTTAATGATTCCATATATACTGAGCTTGTAGACATAGTTAACCCATTGGCTGACAGGTTCTGTAAAAACTTCACTCCACTTTCCCCACTACACGTAACCCATGGCATTCCTACCACCTGCAGCCTACCTTGTATCTCTAAAGAGCAAGTCATAAATGGTGTCTGTAAGGACAAAAACACATCATCTATGGGACCTGTTAACATCCAAGGATGTGTCCTCGATGCACTCCAACATGGATTAGTAACACCATTGGGAACTCTTTGAAATCATAGTGTAACCACCAGCTCCATCCCAGCTGACTGGAAAACAGCCACTGCTATTCCCTTGCACAGACAGGTTGCATCCACTGGCTCTGGGAACTATAGATCTTTTAGCCTGACTAGCCATATCTACAAGGGCATGAGGCAAATCCTCATGGATCTTAACAACAAAGATATAGGTAATCTCCAAACAGTTTATCCTACACAGTTTGGATTCTTCAAAGTGAGATCATGCCTGTTAAACCTGGTGGACATCTTTGAGACAGTCACCAAGGATGTGGATGATGGGAAATCTATGCATACAGCCTACCTGGAAGTAGCCAAGGCATTTGACACTATCTCCCACTCAGGCATCATTGACAAACTCACCCAACTAGGCATCAACCCTTATATCATTAGAGGGGTCACTAACTGACTGACTGATAGAACTCATATAGTCAAAACAGGGGAATCCACTACCAGTAGCAGAGCTGTAACCAGTGGTGTTCCACAGGGTTTAGTCCTGGGTCCTCTACTGTTTGGAATCCATTTCTCTGAAGTACAAGAACAAAGTAAATGTCTATGGCGGACAAGGTTTGCTGATAACTGCAAACTGGGAATGGTCATAAAACCTCCAAGAGGATCTTACATGAACAAATGATTGCTGCTAAAATCATGGCCTTAAACTCAATGCATATATTAGTATCATTATTCCTTTCAGTAACAGTGATGTTCCTGCTAAGTACCACATCAATAGCAACACCTTAAGTGCATACGCAGGGGTGACAGACTTGAGGACACAGGTTGACAGCTATCTTACCTTAAATCACCATATCTCCACAGTTGTAAGAAGAACATTCTGTTTTGCTCATGTGGTAAGTGAGGGCATTGTCTCCAGAAGAATAAGTAGTTATAACCTTCATGTACTCTTCCCTCATCAGGTCATTAACTGAGTTCAGTGGCCCATTTGGTATGTACCTTTCCAAACACCTAAGGCAATTGGAGAAACCACAAAGGCTCCTCACAAGGGATATTCAAGTCTTCAGCATCTGTCCTATGGAGATCATCTGAAATCACTGTCACTTTAGTGTGTGTGTCATACAGACTACTCAGAAGAGATCTCTGCCTTGCATATGATGCAATCTCTGACCCTGCTGTATTGGAAATGATGAGTATCTGTAAGTCAAATGATACGTGGTTACTCACTTTAAAGACCTTAACCTGGTATGTGAAATTAATAAAACCTGCTGGAGGTAGACATTTGTCTACCAGAGTTTAACTCACCTTTGGAACAGACTCCCACTTCAAGTCAAACAGAGAACCTCATTGACCCTCGTCAGATGCAATCTGGATGATTGGATGGGTGACTGTAATTTTACCACTGGGGTTCAACCTGTGTCCATCCTGGACAGGGGAGATATGTGCTGATCATGTAAATAAGGATAAGAGCTTGACTAGGCTTGTAAGGCCCGAGGGCTATCAGCCTAGTAAATACCAAAGATTCCATTATCCCATAGGCTGATAACATGTTCTACTGGCATCTACACAGACCAACTTGGATGCAGTGAGTATAGTACCACTACCTATTTATGTTTAAAGAACACTACGCACATACACCAAGTTGGCTGGATTGAGATTAAAACCCATACCTATCTAGTCTTACAGCCTCCAAATCACAGTACTTAACACATGCACCATGACCTAAGCCTGACATTTATATGGCTTTAGTTACTATTATGGTTGATGACATCAGCAGATCTTGTGGAGGACAAGAGTTTGGAGGCATGCATCACCTGCTAGGCTCAAAACAGTGCAAAGCCCTGCCTGTTTGTAAGTCAGTGTGGGATTCATATTTGTTTTTTAGGAAGATGCACATACACAAAACACCAAATGGGCTGGAGTTAGATTAAAATCCCTACCTACCTAGATTCACACACTACAGATCATAATACTTAAAGCACATACCACAGCTTAAGTCTGACATTAACATGGTTTTAGGTACTTTTTTGGTAGATGACATCAGCAGGCTTTGTGGAGGACAAGAGTTTGGGGGCCTGCATCAAATGCAAGGGCAAAAAAAGTGCAGAACAATTGCAGTTTAGAATTCACATTTGTTTTATATGGAGATGCACATACACACATGAACACACCAAGTGGGCTAGAGTCAGATTAATACCTCGACTTATCTAATTTTACACACTACGGGTCACAGTACTTTATGCACTCATCACAGCTCATCTACCTTATAAATTACTGCAGCTTAACTAATCATAGAGGACATAAACAAGCCCTGTGTTGAACAGCTTGGGAGGCCTTCAGAATCACATTACTTCTTACTGCCATCTACATCTAGTAGTTTAGCAGTAAGATAACTGTTTTTGACCAGAACTATGTGACAACAGCAGCCATTTTGGGCATGTGTCTGTTCATGTTTGGATGGGCAAGAATGTGGCCAAAAGCAGTTTCCCTGTGAATGAATGGGTACACAGCATTATACATTACATAACTTGTCCGTTGTTGATGTATGTGTGGTGACATTTAGCAGACACAGGGAGCTGTAGTGACTGTGGTTGTTGCTGTCATAGATATAAACTTATGGCTTTACAATATTTGTACATATTCATATACTGTGCTATACATTTTCAAGGTTTCCACATGGTGTCTTAGGGAGACATGGTATGACTCTCCACTACCCAGATGTTTGCAACAAGTCTAAAGGTTTGACTCACATTTATGTATGTTTTGCATTAAATTGTTGTTTGCTGACAAATGTGGCATTATTTACACATGATGTGAAAAAAGACCACCAGAAATCTGAACTTCAAATATTCCAATAGTTTCCTCCAAATATAGCAGATGTTATTTTATGCACTTCCACATTTTGTGAATGTATTACCTACTGCTGAGCCCATACTTTATGTCCTTTGACCAACATTATATATGGATTAACATGTAGCTTTTCTCACCATAATCTGGGTATGTAGGGCAATACAGACAGACAGACACACACACACACACACACACACACACACACACACATGCACACACACGCACACACGCACACATACACACACATATTTATGTATATAAAAGGGATATCAATTTGAGTGGATTAAGTACTTTGTTTTTCCTTTTTACTGCTTATTTTTGCTAACCACACTATTCCAAGCATATTTTATTAACATTGCTACTTATTTTGACCTGTTTTATAATTCTGATACTGTTTGCACTTTGATTGTTTTTAAGTGTTTTTTAACTGTGTAATTGCTGAGGGCTACACACTCAGGTGCACTAGCTATTTTACTGCCTCAAAAGTGTTTGTATTACTGTATCTGTTTTTTTTTTTAAAAATCTTATCTCTCTACTTGTCTCCTGACTTTCTATAACCAGTAGAGTCCAGTTTTAAGATGTTGCTGAATTCTGGGCTGTTTTGTAGCTTCTGTGTTGCCCAGACCTTATTAAGATAGAGGTAAGCTTCTCTGTTCATCAGTGAGAGTGGTGAGCTTTGAGCAGCCTATCTGTCACTGGAGGAATGGTTTCAGCTCAGAATCTGTAGTTTTATTGGCCATTTTGGGCTATTTCTATTCCTTTCATCTTTCTGTTTAAAAACCTGTGTTCATGTGATTTTGTGTTCCATGCAGCACCGTTTAACTATGGTTAAACTATTTCTGGTGCCAGAAAGTCTGCTCTTCAGATTTTTCCCATAGAACTAGCCAGTTTTTTAGTATTAGCACTCAAAACTGTTTCTTTGTGCTCAGCACTTGTCCAAAACTCATTGCAAGCACTAAGTAATCTACAAATTACTGCAACACTCAACTTTCCTCACTTATCAAGAGGAAAACAGTTTTTAGTACTTAGATCAATAAGCACTAACCAAGCATGTCTAAGGGTCAGCAACCTGTGTTTTCTCCTGTAAACCTGATGAATCTGGGCATCTTGTGGCAATGTAGCAATTGCCTAATTTACACTGACAACCCTCTCCTCCTAACACCCAACACTACAACCTGTGAGAGATGCACTTATATAGTCAAACTGGAAGCCAAGCTCTCTCCAGCCAAGACTGGACTAGACAGTCAAGAAGAGAAGGTGAACATCACACCGCATTCAAGACATAGTCCATCAAAACCTGCACCATCCAAACCCACACATAGTAACATAAAACACACTCCTACATTCATGGAGGCTCTCAATAAAAATCTGCCCAAACAACAGAGGCCTCCAAAGCTGAAACCCAAGCAACCACCACCCCCCAACACTACCCAAATGACACATAGCCCACAAAATCATTGTTTCACTCAATCTCAGCCCATAAGGCAAAACAATGTACCCAGCACACTAGTCATAGGTGATTCTACAGTCAGGCACACTGACGTCCCTCTTACCAGGATAAACAAGGAGAAAGTAACTGTCAGCTGCTTGTTGGGTGCCAGGATCTGCCACATAATGCATGCACTCAGGTCACTCCACAACAAGTGCAAATATGACTCTGTCATTGTCCATGTTGGAGTGAATGACCTGAGATGTACCTCAATGGACTATATGAAAAGAGACAAGGAGGAGCTCTCTGACCATGTGGCCCAGGCAGGTATGACACTAGCCCTGAGTAGCATCCTGCCTTTGCCCAGAATGATAGCACAGTACAAGGACAAAATGATTGACTTCAACAATTGGCTAAGCTTCTGGTGTCATTCTAAGGGCTATCTGTCCACCTGGGATGGCATGATCGGCAGGCCACGATGGTTTGCAAGAGATGGCCTGCTCCTGTTGCCTCTGGGATTCTGGATACAGGTAAAGGCTCTTGATGCCTCTATAGTGCCTTTTTTAGGCAAGGCTCAAAAGTCAAACGCACCACCATAGTAGATAAAAACAAGAGAAATCTAACGGTAATGCTATTCAATGCTAGAAGTCTAAACTTAAAATGCACTCACTCGAGGCACTCCTTAAGATGGAAAACATTGACATCTGTGCAGTGACAGAGACCTGGTTTAAGGCTCCAGAGAGCACCCCTGCATTACCAGGCTACAATTCTTACCACACCTTTCAGCCACATAACCTGGACCGAAACACTAAAGGAGGAGGTGTGTCTATATTCATAAAGGATATCCACACCTCCAGGCTAGTTGCTCAACATAATGCTTCCAAAATTATCCAAGTACAATTAACACTGGGCAAGACTGCAGTTCAGGTTGTAGCTTGTTACAGATCCCCCGCCATGCCCCAGGGCTCCTACTCCATGTTTCTCGATATACTGGATAATATTAAGGTAC
>NC_056725.1:487232877-487245377 GCF_019279795.1 Protopterus annectens | reverse complement strand
GGTGTCAGTACCCTTAGTCACTCTGATAGACTAAAAGCCCAGTCACTCTATTCAGTGTCATACGGACTGCTGAGGGATAACCTCTACTTAGCTTTCCGTACTATGAATGACCCAGCACTCATTTAGCTACTTTACCCAAACAGAACAAGTGGTAAAGCAAATATCCATTCTAGAGACCTAAACCCACACCATTACCTCAATAAGACCAGATGATATGATAGATACTTAAACCAATGTACACTCTGTTTATGTTAAACCAATGCACACTCTGTTTATGGAATAGTCTACCATTACATATCAAGCAGAGTATTCCCTAGCAACTTTTAAACCCAGGCAGAATGTCTGGATAAGTGATCTCAATTTTTTACCAGTAATATGTGGAGAATGACTATTTGGTGGAAGGCACTGCTAGTTTCCCAACATTACTGAGAGACCTGGCTGAGCTTCTTGTAGTATTTTTTTCTTTTGAGTACAAGCTTAGTAAGAACCTATGAACCTATAAAATATACATTATTATTGACTGTGTGCAGAATATCAGAGAAGCCTAAAAGCATTGAAAATGTGTGGTGTTTTATGCTTCTGCATGTCACATGAGTAGAAACCCTAAGCTTTTCCAATAGATGTGGATTTCAAGTAGCAAAATAGAGAACATTGCAGTGATAGGGCAGACATTTTAGACTGACTATCAGCTAAGAAAAGATATGCATCAACTCATCATGAGTTCATCAAAATGGTACATAGTATAATTGAGTTTATAGATGCATATTATGTTGAATTAAATAAGCCAACCTCTGTGAATTTGTTGAGCTGCATAATTAATTAATTTGGTATATAAACTTGTATATTATCAGAAATCATTATAAAAGGGCAAATTAGGGGGCATGGCTAAGATGCCAAGCAGTTAGCAGCATAAAAATTTTGCACTGCCTCTGTTCAGTTTTTCTTACAGGATTTTTTACATTTAAACCGAAAAATTATCTTCAGAACATATTTTACATGACAGTAAATATGGAGTAAATAAAATCTAACAGCAAAATCAGTTTTTGAAGAAGTTATTTTGTTTTTATCCTGTCAGAAGTTTTTCTCTTCAGTCAACAGCAGTTATGAGTCACTTTAAAGCTTCCTCAGTAAAAAGAATTGAAAAAAGAGCTGCAGTCTCTTGTAACTAGTCTACAAGAAATATCAATAAAAATTGACAAACTGGATAATAAAATGGAAAATAAGAAACAAATTGACCTGCTTAATGAAATTACAAAGAAACATTCTGATCAAATCACCTCTATGGAAGATCCTTTGAATGATGTAGATGGCAGATTAAATGAAAATGAAATCCAAGTTGAATTCCTATTGAAGCAAAACAACTTTCTTTTGGAAAAAGTGGATGATCTTGAAAGCAGATCTAAAAGGAATAATATCATAATATGTGTTGTCCCTGAAAAAGAAATAGGAAGTAATACGGTACATTTCCTTAACTCCTGGGTTCCAAAAATCCTGAACTTGCCTGAGTCACCGACTTTCTAGATAGAAAGAGCACATAGATCTTTTTCAAATAACTCTTCAATAAAAACCCCACCCACACCAAGATCAATAATAGTCAAATTTCTTTCCACACAGACTTGGTTCTCAAAACAACTTGGACTAACTGTCAAGTAAATTTCATTCTACATCTTTACTTATTTCTAAAAGGAAAGCTTGTGTTCTTCTAAATAAAAGTCTTAAAAAAATAACATCACAGTTTCCTGCAAAAGTCAGATTGTTCTACCAGAAAGACAAAAGGCTTTTAATTCATTAAATGAAGGTTTGGATTTTTCACAAAAAATTGACTTTTGGATAAACAAGAAGAAATGAAATGGTCTTCTCTGAGTTTAAAAAGTAATACGATTAAAAGCAGATGGTCAACAAAAGGGAATAAAAGTAAAAACCTAAAAGAAAAATAGAATCTATAATTCCTTTTTTTTTCTTATTCACTTGCTTGATGGACTGTTCCTTGTTTTTTGGTAACATGCCTTACTGCAATGTAAATATATATTTCTAATAGACAAGAAGACTTAGGAATTCACAAGGTAAAACTTTTTAATATGCCAGTTTGGGAAATAATAATAATATAATAATAATAATAATAATAATAATAATAATAATAATAATAATAATCACAAATGCAATAACATCTGTTTTTATAATAATACAATTCCTTTACTAGATTTCATACATAGGTACAATTCAAATAGAATGAACTAAATGGTTCTACATCATACCCATAGATGTCTAAATATAAATACAATACAATTATGTGGATAAACCTTGTTGTCTTGTAATACCCCGCTTTAGAAAAATGGCACAAGAATAACTGACTTTGGGTTTCCTACAAGCTTTATTCAAATTATATATAATATGCTATCTAATTTTTTTGTTTTATTTTGACTGTTTTGCTTTTTGTGTCATCAGATGAGTTCAAAGTGGTCAACTTGTTGAATTAGTATTTTTAAAAGATAAGTTTTAAGTTATTAAAATATAGTAATTGGCTTAGTGAATGATTTCTTATTCAATGAAACATTGCGGTACACTGTTTTATCCATTGACATCTTTGTTTCTGAAAGCTTGGCTCACATATTGCTGACTGCAGGTGTAAG
Source organism: Protopterus annectens (assembly GCF_019279795.1). Lineage (NCBI taxonomy): Eukaryota > Metazoa > Chordata > Ceratodontiformes > Protopteridae > Protopterus > Protopterus annectens. The sequence continues at coordinate 487,242,747 of NC_056725.1, read as the reverse complement.
TGAATCTTTCTACAATTAACTACAGATCCAGATAAGAAGACTCATGACTCTGTAAACTTGCAGAAGCACTGGCAATCTATAAATGAACCTTGACCTCATCAAGATAACAGAATGGAACCCTGCACAGAAGAAGAAATCAAAATGAGACTAAAGCAAACAATATGGGCATTAATGGTAACTATGGACTCTAATTTATAACAAATCTGCTATTATATATTTAAATAAAGCAAGTGAAGCTTTAAAATATAATGTAGTAAAATTTATAATAGTTGATTATGCATATGACAATTGCAGAATTTAAAGGGCAATACACATTTAAATGAGTAAAGGAGATTATTGTGTTTTGTATGATTTTGCTAACATAACTAAAAGTTATAGTACAATGTAATAATAGTAATCATAATATTTAAAGGGCAATATACAATGAAATAAACAAAAGAAATTTATTTTATTTGGTCATGTCCAGTTATACTAAAGTGAAACAAGCTGAATAGTTGATGAAGTGAAATAAGTGATGGTCTTCATAAAAATGCATAAAAGCTATATGAAGTCATGTGTTTTTTTAATACATTATTTACTAAAGACTTCTTTAAAGTTTTAAGAAGTTATTTCAGAGCTTAAAATAAAATTATTTGCTTGATAAATGCAAGTTAGAATATTAGAATATTTAGTTATATTATATTTAGACCTAATTTGATTCTGATGTTAATGTTAAAATAGCTTAATAGGATTGTTAAATATGCCTTGGATTTAAAAGCTATATATAGGCAATTCATTCATGCATATGATTATTATAGTTTATGATTTTGTGAATTAATTTTGATGTATTGAATTAATGATGTGAAGTATGTAGAGTTCATTAGATAAATGCAATATTTATATATAATTTAGATAGTCATTAGTCCCAAGTAATATTAGAAGAATTAATTAGTCATGGATACATTATAATACTCTCAACTGGGTAAATTCCAGGAGTAAATGTAATATGTCAGCTGACAAAATATTTTGAAATTATAAAATCATTATCCATCTATAGATGTTTATAATAAATTATATTAAGTTAATTGATAGTTTGAGAGGATCATAATAATTTCATTAATATAAAGTTTTTGTATATTATGCATGTTACAAGTATTTAAGATAGTGTGACCGCATTGTTAAAATGCTTTAAATATTTAAGATAGGTATAGACACTTATATTGTCAATGTTTTCAACTTAGTAAATTAAATCTAGGACATATAAGGTAAGTAATATGAAAATGTGTAATGTAATATGTAATTACTGATATTTGAAATATTAATTAATTTGGATTAACTAGTTAATTACGCATACGCGCACACGCACACACATCATTAAAAATGTAAATATTTTATTCATTTTTTTGTTATTTGTAATATATCAGATATTTGTGATCATTATTATTACTTTAGTTCATTATGGTTAGATATAATTATTTAACATGATTTCAAATGGATAAAAGTTTAATGTAAACATAATATTAATTTTAACTAGAACACTTTAATTTATTATTAGAGGGAGCTTGTTCAGAAGAATAATGCATTTGAATGTACTTTTCCAGAGGTAGAAGAAGGCGAATGGATAATGAAACAATAAAGATGCTAGATGGAGTTTTGAATGATTATATCATAAAACCAGGAATGGCACATTCCATGTTAGGGACTGTAAATATTTTTATTATGTTATCAAATATTTTTCATTCTTTCTCCATAATAAAATATGTTAAATTTAATTTTTTCCTGAGTTATAAAACTAATTATTCAAATTTGCTAGATAATATAGGATTTAAAAATTACAATATATAATTGTATCACATTGAATATAAATGGATTGAATAATCCAATGAAGAGAAGTTGCTTGTTTAAATATCTCAAAATGAATAAAGCTGATATTGTCTTTCGAAAGAAAACACATCTGATAAAGAAAGATATTTACAAATTGACCTGTAGCCAATATTCAATACTGGTGTATGCACATTATAATTCTAAAAGGAGAGTCACTATAGAGGAAATCATTAACTATGCCTTAAATGATTTATTTTTATGATGACAAAAATGGGATTAGTTGTGCTTGAAATAGATAAGCAATTGCCCACTTTTGTTAACATCTATTGGGGTCCTGGAATGGGTTCCAAGGTAGCAAAAAATATTTGGATGTCATAGCTTTACATGCTAAAGGTAAAATTATATGATACTACCAAAGATAAGAAAATTAAAATAACTGTTACTGCTAAACAATTAAGCAACTTCTAAAATATGACGAATCTTAGAAACATTCAGGAGCTGAAACTGGCAATTTTTTTAAATTGTTCTCATTTCTCATATAAATTTGGTACTCAAACAAACATTGGTAAAATCTTTGTATTTATTGAGTTATTTTCAAAAGTAGAGGAAATACTGATAACATCTGCTCCTTTATCTTATCAAAATGCCATTAATGTAAGCTTAATTTAAACATAATTATTTGATTTCTTGGACAAGAACACCAGCATTTATTGTTAAAATTAAAGGGTTCAAAGAATGGTTTTGGAATGAATTGAAAGTCTTTATGGATACCAATACCAATGGTAAAGCATATTATGTTCTTTTATGGAATACTTTAAAGGCTTATATTTATGGAAGAATAAATAATTGGTATTTAATCAAAAAAAAAAGGAACAGAATAATAAATTAAAGATGCTTCAAACAAAAGCTGACAACTTAAAATTTAAGCTAAAGCCTTCGGATACAAAAACTGTTAAAGAACTAAACGTTTTTAATCAAAAAGAAATATTATCTCATAAATTTGCAATAGATTTAGAGAAACTTAAATTACAAACATATACTGTAAACCCTAAAAATTTACATAGATTAGCAATAAGGTCAAAGATTATAATTAACATAAATCACATTAAAAAAAATCACTTATCATGTTAATAATAAAACTAATAAAGAAACAGCCTTGAAGGGCATTTTATAAGCCTTTTAAGAGGCATTGTGAAGAAATAAATAAAATGGATTTATCTTTGGACAATTCTGGTGCAACTGATTGATTCTTGGAAGAAAATATAAAGCAAAAATATTGAATGAACAAAATGATAAGTTAGATAAATCCATTAATTTCAAAGAAGTAAACGACCAAATTAAACAACTTAAAAATAATAAAGCGCTAGTACTGGATGGTTTCATTTCAGAACTATAAAATATGTCCTAATAGTATTTTAAAAGTATTAGCAAACACATTTGATGAAATTAAAAATTAATTAAATATTCCACCTTCAGGAAAATACTCATTGATTTCCCCAATTTTAAAACAAAATAAATAACCTAGGCTATGTTACTCATCTCACCCTGTTATATTATTAAATGTAGCTTATGAAATTTTATGGGGATTTTGGCTAAAAGCTTGAAAAATATAATACAAAATTTAATTAAAGATGACCAAACTGGCTTTATCTTAAGTAGAAGAGGACAAGATAATGTAATTAGACTTTTATCCCTAATAGACTTTGACAATAAAAATAGAAAGGGATTATTGATATTAAATTTAGACATTGATATAGCCTTTGACTCAGTTAACTGGATATATTTGCAAGACATACTTAAATGGTATATTTTTTCCTCAAACTTTATAGACATTATAATGACATTATAAAATAATACATTTGACTTTGTCAAAATGGGATGTTTCCTTTCTAGATCATTTAGAATAGTAAAAGGAACAAAGCAGAGATATCCAATATCTCCATTATTCTTTTCCTTGGCAATAGAACCCTTTGCTACATATATTAGAAATAATAATGAAATAAAGGGTTTCTCCATTAATGATAAATATAATTCTAAGATCCAATTATGATGATATTTTATTAACTACTAGTAGTATTGAAACTTCGTTAGAGAATATTCTTAAGTCAGTAAAATGCTTTGAGAACATTTCTGAACTAAACTTTAATCATAACAAAACAGAAGTATTAGTAAATAAAAAGTTACAGCCTCATTAAATATATACAAAGAGTTTAAATGGGGAAATAATTGAAATTTTAGGAGTTAATATAAGGATTAGTTGGAGGGAAACAGTATCATTAAATTATAAAACCTTAAACAATAATATTTCAACACTATTTGAAAGTCGGGGAAATTTTTTCTTATCTATGGAAGATAGACGTATATTAATAAAAATGATAATACTATCAAAATATTATATCTTGCTCAATCATTACTAATATTTTCTTCTTCTGGCTTTTCCCGGTTAGGGGTCACCACAGCAGATCACTATCTGCTCATGATTGGCAGTGGAGTTTTACAATGTTGAGTTGCCAGCCTGGCACCCACCCTTCCACAGAAGGCACACACACACACACACACACACACACACACACACACACACACACACACACACACACACATACACACACACACACACACACACACACACACACATTCACACCTAAGGCCAATTTAGTGTGTCCAATCCACCTACAGCATGTCTTTGGGATATGGGAGGAAACCGGAGCACCCGGAGGAAACCCACGCAACCACAGGGAGGACATGCAGACTCCACACAGAATGCACCCTAGCCAAGGATTGAACCAGAGAACCTCTTGCTGTGAGGCGGCAACACTAACTGCTGCACCACCATGGCCACCCGCTCAATCATTACTAATATCTCCAACTAAAAAAAAATAAAAAAATAAACTCCATACTATTAAGATCCTTATGGTATCCTCAAAAAAACAAGAATATCATATAAATAGCATATAAGAAATTGGGAAGGTAATGGTATTGGATTCCCAAACATCTTAAATATTATTAGTCTTTGGTTTAACTCAGAATACTGTTCAAACTGAAAATTTCTACACAAAGTAATTTTAACTTTTTGACAGATATAATACAAATACTGGTGGTGCAGACATTAGCATTGTCACCTCACAGCAAGAGGTTCTCCAGTTAGATTCTCAGCTGGGGTGCCTTCTGTGTGGAGTCTGCATGTCCTCCCTCCAGTTGTGTGGGCTTCTCTGCATGCTCATATTTCCTCCTACACTCCAAAGACATACATGAAGAGGACTGGATATTCTAAACTGGGTCTAGGAGTGTGTGTGTGTCTGTATGTGTGTCTGTGTGTGTGTGTGTGTGTGTGTGTGTGTGTGTGTGTGTGTGCGTGTGTGCGTGTGTGCGAGTGTGCGAGTGTGCGTGTGTGTGTGTGTGTGTGTGTGTGTGTGTGTGTGTGTGTGTGTGTGTGTGTGTGTGTGTGTGTGTGTGTATGTGTGTGTGTGTGTCTGCGTGTGTGTGTGTGTGTATATGTGTGTGAGTGAGTGATACAGATGAAATACTGTGGCAGGGTTAACCATGTGGTGGTGTAAACCTTGGCCAAAGATGATTGTCACTGTTGAAGTGACACCCCAACCCCATGTGCAAAAATGGGAAAAGGGGTTGAGGATGGATGGATGGATGGATGGAATACTAGTTCATTGGATATCCAGGTACTAAGGGAAGTCTTAAGTAATAAATGGAAAATATCACATCTTCTTCTTCCCAGTTAGGAGTCATCACAGTGGATCACCTGTCCACTCATGATTGACAGTGGAGTTTTACGGTGTTGAGTTGCCGTCCCAGCACCCAAACTTCAACAGATGGCACACACATGCATGCACTCATGCTTAGGGCCAATTTAGAGTGCCCAATCCACCTACAGCATGTCTTTGGGATGTGGGAGGAAACCAGAGCACCCGGAGGTAACCCACATGACCACAGGATGGACATGCTGAATACTAAATCAATTCCTAAAATCTTAGATTTTTTTTTCAGATTAATGTGAGTAATATATAAAAATAAATCATACTTTATCAATAATTTATAAACTTTTAAGAGCAGAATGTATAGGTTTTGATACCATTTATTTAGACTATTCCAAAAAATAAAGAAACATTTTCACAGGCCAACAAAACATTATAGTTGTGATCTGTGAATGACTCTACATCATCTATGCATTGAAAAATTTTTACTTGGAAGTTTCTACATAGAAGCTTTTTTAATGTCATGTAAAATAGCACTTTTGTATAAAAAAAGGAAAATATAAGATGTTGGAGGTGCAATTCTAATTTAATGCAGATTGGGAACATATGATTCTGAAGTGTCAAATGGTTGTACCTTTTTGGGAAGAATTTAGAAATTTTGCTAAAACTTTGTGGGCAGACAAATGTAACACAGCAGAGTCATTGATTCTATTTAATGTTCCCATTCCAGGTCCTGTCCCTAAAACTCAAGTGCCTCTCCTATGGTCCATTCTGGCTATTGCCAGAAAGGTTATGACCATGAACTGGAAAAGTAGAAGTATCATCACTTTTTCTGCCAATATTTCTCTAACAGCAACAGTATCTAATAAAGAATTACAAACTCTGCTTATTATAGCTACAAATGTTACTCATAAAAAATATCTTGGCAAAAACTCAAAGATTTATTAGAAAAATTATTAATTAAAATCAATATTTGTTATGGACGTTGTATATAGTTGCCATTGCTGTTTATTTGTTTCATTTGATTTAAATTTTGTAATGTTATTTCAATTTGTTTTAAAATACAATAAAGTTTATAACAACAACAAAAAATAAATAAATAAAAGGGGCAAATCAGTGTGTAATTAGATTTAGCATTAAGTTAAATAACCTCTATGTGCAGAATGAAAAGCATTACCTTATCATAATCAAAGGAGCTCACAGAAGAAATGTGACATATGTAGATTTCCTTGTGAGATGAATAATATGAAAACAACAAAACTAGAATAAAATGAACAGATAAGTATCAGTATCTACCACATATCAGAAGGAGGGAAACATGTAGGGAAGGTCTTTTATATCAGGCATGCATAAGTGCATGATTAGGAAATGTTCTGCTAATAATTGAGTCAGCAGAAGTTGTAGCAAAATATGTGACATTGCTAAAAGTGCATAATTAAATAATAATAAAACAAAAATACTGTTGATATTATTCCATGAACTAGAGCTGGGTCAAGAAAATTTAGAATGTTCATCAGTTGTGGCTTGATATGAGTTAAGAATGTGCACATATTAAAATGCTCAAAATAAATATGCAGAAAAACAATAATGGTCAGAAACTTAGAAATTGGGGAAGTAAGAAATTATTTTAAAGCTATGATTAACATTGGAGATGGAATTGTCGGATATAATGTGTATGTGTTGTTGACAATCAGATAACAGTGTATGTGAGAAGGAGAATAAAAAGGCAGAAAAAAAGACCAAATGGTTAAAAATGTGAGGATATGATGTATCGTGAGCTGGTAAAACAAGGTAGCAGGATGTAACAAATCTGACAGAAATAAAAGTAAAAGTATAGCTTCTAATTTTTTGGTTAACTGCAAACTTCCCATTCAGGATTTGCAACAAGTAAACAAAATCATCTCAGTTGTAACACTTACTAAACTTACCTGGATACAGAGATGGGTGTTTTTGACTAGATGAAGAGTGGATCAGAGGCTGGGATGAAGTCCCCTAATGCGCCAGTGTCCAAGTCCCTTTTAAAGCCAAGGCCCACAAGGCTCCCCCTGAGCTCTGATGGTCTAGTTGTTTTGTGATCCATTTTTGTTATACATTTAAATGAGAATTACTTGTTAGCTACTCTTTTTTCCTGTACTGCTAGATAAAACATATACAGGTGTACCCACCAATATGTGTATTTGTCTGTCACTGGAAGCTCTGACAGACTAGATGCCCTGTGATCCATTTTATGACTTAGTTTTAAAAGAGAATTACTTCTAGCCAAAGGATATATGTAGCCTTCATATATCTATGTGTCTACATATAGAGCTGCTGCTGATTATCCCATCAGCTACAGACACACACACACACACACACACACACACACACACACACACACACACACACATATACATGCACACACAATCGCACACACATATAGTGCAAACACACTTAAAGACAAAACACTAATTCACTTATGCCTAACTTTGGGGTGTAGGAGGGAACTGCAACACCTAAATGAAAGCCAAAGATACACACTGGGAATACTCCAATACAGAATGAACCACCAGCAAGAACGAAAACAGAAAACCAAGTGCCATGAGATGGCAAGACTCCTCCCTGCACCAATGTGCCACAGATCATTTGCTTTCACATGCATCTTGCCCACTCCACCAAAGATAGACACTTACTGGCTACAATGCTGATATGTGACTGTGATAGAAAGTGAAAGAAATGATAATAACATTCATGGATTTATTCAGCCTATTGCTATAAGATACTGTGAGATATCCTCCAAATACACACATAATTAAGTCATATCAGGAGTAACTGAGCTCCATCATAGATCATTTTAATTTCAAATTAAGGCACCACCTAACATCCCAGTCATGATAGATGCTTACTGTGTAATTCTCAGAAAAACATTTATCTTTTTTTAATCATAAAAATATTTATATTCTACACAACATTTAACAATATGTTAACTCTTATACAGGTCTAACTTTATTGGGAATGTTAAAAATCAAGAAGAAACATGGCTAACTATGTGGACAACTGTTGCATCATTGAAAACAATGGTTTATACACATTATTTTCAATTTTCAGACACTAATTCACACCAACAACAAGGATCACTATAGCTACAAGTAATCAAGAGCAGATATTACAAACAACATGTGCCTGAATTACATGATTCTGAGAAACTGGACAGTGATGACTGCTTTTGTTAGCAAATCATTGCCAGTGTCACAGGCATAGGCATTGGTTCCTTTGTTTTGGGAACTCTATCCTTGCTCAGTATTTGTGCAGCTGTGGAATTTGTATATCTAAGTTCAGGAGGTGAGGGGGCTCAGGGGATTCAGGGGGATTTCCCCCTCAAAAAATGCTTACAGTTAAAGTTTTTAGCTTTCTGGTATTTCATGCATTTGTATTCAGATATGTGCTTCCTAGATGTCTTGTCACTTGGGGTCATAGTTCATCCAAAAGGATTTCAATGGCAAAATCACTAAAGGTTTATGGACTTCTTGCTGAAGTACTCATCATGTTCTCAGAGTGTGCTATAATATTTCATACTTAGCAACTCCTATGAAATGTCAACAATATTCACAGTCCTAGGAAGGCAGGAACATATCAGGTAAGTGCAAGAAGGACTCACTAAGGACCGTCTTGGCTCTTCTGTCTCTAAATGGCCTTTGTATTAAAAGACTCCCTTGGGCTTAATAACGGCAGTGTAAAAACTTTGAAAATTGTTTGTGAGCTTCTGTATCTATTCTATAACTCTGTTGTTTGTTATTCAATCAACTGTCTTGTGTCCTGAAAAAGTACTACATGAAACTGGCAAGCAAGTTACATAAAAAAAGGAACAAAGAGGAACATCTGCAAAGGATAGAACTCTCTTTTAGTATTATGGCCCAAAAGCTACTAAAAGGAAAAACGTGAAAAAAGGCAATAAACTGGAATAGATACATGGCCCATCTACAATCAGATGGCTGGAATACTATAACAAATATAATATAATCCATAAAATATGTATATTTTTAGCTAAAAAGAGGTGCCAGTGAAACAGCAGTCAACAGATGCACAAACAATAGATACCTACCTACGGGTCTCAGTGTAACAGTACCCAACTAATACAATGCCTGGTTAAATGCATTAAACAGTAAATGTGAAACTAAGTAGTCAATAAAACTGTGACAAAATGTAGCAGCCTTTCTTCTGGGATTACCTGCATGGTGCATTGACCTATAAAACCAATGGAAAAGAGCTGTTGAGATGTTAGTCATATTTCTAAGTAAATAACAATGTTCTTTAAATTATACTTAATTAAGCAAAAATGCAACAGTTTGTCTCTATAATATATAAAATTGTTGAAAGATATGTT